>NC_053023.1:329078952-329287407 GCF_003073215.2 Triticum urartu | reverse complement strand
TTTTTTTCTTCTCTCTTTTTTTTCCTCACACTTTTTTTCTTTCTCTCCTTTTTTTTTCTCTGACTTTTTTTCTCCTTTTTTTTCTCTCATTTTTTTCTCTCTTTTTTTCTCCCTCTTTCCAAAACAAACTAGATAAGATGCAAATTGGATCAAGTGAAGATGTGAACGATCTCAACTATTATTATGGCAATGAATGGTGGGTAGCACGTGGTGGAAATTGATGGATGGGTGGTGGATAGCGGAAGAGATAATGATGCAGCGGTGGCGTGACTAATGTGAACAGAACTCGAAACTCTAAACGAACTAGACACTAAGACCAGCAACTCGACACGACGATGCAACCGATAATTCAACTATGCAAGCAATGAAAAGAAAATTGCAAAGGCTCAGACTGGCTTGGACCAATGATGAATAGATCTAACTCTTTTTTGTGGCTTTTTCTTGGACAATAGGTAAGAAAATAAATCTAATTTAGGAAAACTGGAAATTCTCACCGAGCAACCTGAAAACTGATACCACTTGATAAAGGCGAGGGTGTCCCGATCTTTCGATGAGATGATAACTATCGATTTGGTGGAGATGACTTTGACGATCCGACTACAAACGTGCACGACGTTGCGCCTTAGCAATCGCTAAACCAATCTCCTGAGGTTACTGACGATGCCTGAAGCACGGTCAGCCTGACCACGAAGGTCTATTCCTGCAAGCAATCGAAGAACGAGCAAGAATATGATAAAGCAATCTGAATATTGCAAATATATATGAGGTATTGATAATGGTGGGGATCCGTAAGCGGTCTTGGTCCGGTCGTTGGACACAAACGAAGTACACGAAGTTGCAATGGCTAACTTTTAACTAAACAAATCCCAAGGAAAAAGCTACTAGATGGATCTAATTATATAGGAGCAAGGGGTGGCGGCCAAGGAGGTGGTAGGACGTCCCAAGGCAGCCTAAAACTAACCCTAGGTCGTACAAGGCTCATGGGCCCAAGTGGAGGTGATGCAACACCTTTGGGCTTGTAGTTTGACTCGGATTCTGCTGCAACGTCAGATTGTTTCGTCCGTAACTCAACGCTCCGGACGAATTTGAAGGTGAATCCAATTGGGTTGGAAAGAGCACGAAATCTAGTTTCCAACAAAAAAAGAATCACCCAATTCGGAGTCCGTATGAAAAAGTTGTTGGCGTTTTGAGTCAGGTATGTCTGTGCAGTCCGAATCTGAATCCAAAACGTGAGAGACTTGGACTCTATCTTCTCTTGGCCCAAAAGTGACGTGAGAGGACTTTTTGAACACAACCTAAACTTCTCCTTTTCCCTTATCTTCATATGTGGATTGTACAAATGTCCCATACACCTACAATTAGACAAAACACAAAAGTGTGTGAAGTATTTTTGTTCTGGATAACATAAATAGATTATTGAATAGTTTGCATTAGAAATCACCTGACAAATATGCATGTATGCAATATTTTTGGTCGTATCCAAGGTAGTCATGTCCTCATCATGGGGTTGTTTGGCGAAAGTCAATGTGCCAATTCCAAAGAAGCGTAAACTTGGACCAAAAACTATGGATTGTGTTTTCCTTGGATATGTCTTTCATAGCATTGGCTATAGATTCTTTGTTGTAAAATCTGAGGTACCTCTCATGCATGTCGGTATGATCATGGAGTCGAATGGTGTGACTTTCTTTAAAGATATCTTTCCCATGAAGGATATGGCTACCTCATCTAATCAGGAGATGTCTAGTTCATCGAATTAGGAACCAGATATAATTATTGAACCTGTCATTTCGATGGAACACTTTGAAAATCCCGTGGAGGAGAACAATGAAGTTCCTACTAGGAGCAAGAGACAGAGGACTACAAAGTCCTTTGGTGATAATTTCTTGTCTATCTAATAGATGACACTCCGAGTTCTATTTCAGAGGCCTATGCATCTAAAGATGCTGACTACTGGAAGGAAGCGGTTCGTAGTGTGATGGATTCCATCTTGGCAAATTAAACTTGGGAGATAACTGATCTTCCTTATGGGTGCAAACCTATAGGGTGAAAATGAGTATTCAAAAAGAAGCTTCGGCCTGATGGTACTATTACATGGCACAGCTCGTGGCCAAGGGTTATACCCAGAAGGAAGGTGAAGACTTCTTTGATACTTACTCACCTGTGGCTCGACTGACCACTATTCACGTACTACTTTCATTAGCTACCTCACACGGTCTTCTTGTTCATCAAATTGATGTTAAGACTGCTTTCCTAAATGGAGAGTTGGAAGAGGAAATTTATATGGAACAACTAGATGGGTTTGTAGTAGATGGTCAAGAAGGAAAAATGTGCAAGTTGCTAAAGTCCTTGTATGGACTCAAGAAAGAACCCAAACTGTGGCATGAGAAGTTTGAAAGAACTTTTACAGCTGCAGGCTTTGTTATAAACGAAGCTGATAAATGTGTGTACGATCGCCATGGTGGGGGCGAGGGAGTTATCCTTTGCTTGTATGTTGATGACATACTGATTTTCGGAACAAATCTGATTGTTATTAAGGAGTTCAAGGATTTCCCATCTCGTTGTTTTGAGATAAAGGATTTAGGAATGGCTGATGTCATTCTAAACATCAAGTTGTTGAGAGACGATGATGGTGGGATTACATTACTTCAATCTCACTATGTGGAAAAGATCTTGAGTCGCTTTGGCTATGGTGACTGCAAGCCCTCTCCAACACCATACGATGCTAGTGTGCCGCTTCGAAAGAATAGAAGAATTGCTAGAGATCTATTGAAGTATTCTCAGATTTTTGGCTCGCTTATGTATTTAGCCAGTGGTACAAGACCTGACATTTCTTTTGTTGTTAGCAAACTGAGCCGGTTTGTCTCAAAACCTAGAGATGTGCATTAGAAAGCTCTAGAGAGAGTTATGTGTTACTTGAAAGGCACTGCGAGTTATGGAATTCACTACGCTGGGTATCCAAAGGTACTGGAAGGGTATAGTGATTCAAACTGGATCTCAGATGCTGATGAGATAAAGGCCACGAGCGGATATGTGTTCACTCATGGTGGGCCACCAGGTGGGGACAACCCACCTGGGGACGCTAGGAGGGGGGCTCCCTGGTGGGTTGTGCCCACCCAGGTGCCCCCCTATGGTGGTTCTTGGTTCCAAATATTCTCTTTTATTGTATAAAAAATCTTCATATTGTTTCGATCCATTCTGAGAACTTTTATTTCTATACAAACAACAACACCATGGTAGTTCTGCTAAAAACAACATCAGTCCTGGTTAGTTTCATTAAAATCATGCAAATTATAGTCCAAAACAAGACGAAAAGCATTAGGATAAGTAGATACATTGGAGATGTATCAGCCCGCGCGCCATGGCCTCTGTAGCAGTGCTTGGCATTGGCAATGATGATGTAGATTTTACCATCGTCGGACTCCTGACGGTGTCGGTGGCGGCGGCATCGCCAACCTCACTGTTGCGAGATGGCCACTTGGAGGGCATGGTGGCGCGATGAAGGCGCTTGAGGGCCAGTGTCTCCATTGGGCACAATGGCTAGGTCAACCCGCTCCAGGGGTGGTGCGCGTGGTGCATTCAAGCCCGTGTCGGGGGTAGCCGGAGGGCGGCGATTCGCCCCAGACCGGGCGCCACCACTGTGACTGTGCCCTTTGGCAAGGGGAAGAGGTACAGATAGTATAATCCCTTCGTTCGTACCTCGTGGAGCATGACCACTGGGGTGTTCCTCCTGCTGCTCTCCTCCGGTGCCTCCCGATCCCGGTTCAACGCGGGGGAGGTGGTGACAACGCCACCTGTGCCGACTGCGTCCCATGCAGTGCCCACATCCTCATGCACCTCCACATCACCCGCGACGTTGGTTGCCGTGGGCGGAGGAGCCTTTGAGGTGGACTGGTGAGCCGCAACACCGGGCTTCTTCTTGGGCGCCATAGTCGCTGGAGCCGTCGATGATGAAGATGCTGATGAAGATGACGCACTACTCATGCTTTCAGGTTCACGAAAGTGATCCCCCTACATGGCACACCAAAGATGTCATGGGAAAGCACGGCCACCTATGGGACCAAGACTCCCTTTCTGGTTCAGCGGGGGGATGGCACGCTGCACAAAGAGAAGAGGAGCATAGAATAACACGACAGAGATCACACGGGCAGTCTTTACCCAGGTTTGGGCCACCACGAGGCGTCTACTCCTGCTTTGGTGGATTGATGGTGGAAAAATGGTGGTGAGCATAGCACGCTTTCCCAGCACGGTTGTCTCGGGGAGAGAATGAGTACGCATGTATGAGTGTGTGAGGGGGTGGATTAGCCAACCCTTTCTACGGTTGCCTTGGGCCCCCTTTTATAGATAAAGGGGTCACCACAGTGGCAAATCAGTCATTATGCACTGATTAGATAGAAAATAGTGCTATCATACCTAACTCTGCCGGCTGATAAAGCGCACTACATGCGCCGCTCAACGTCACATCATAGCTTGCCCGGCAGGCCATGCCGGGCTATTTTGCTAGCTTCGCGCCTGCTTGCTTGACATGTCGCAGGACGGGTGTCGCTTTGGGGCATTTTCTATAGGATGTGGCTGCCATGTGGCAAATAGCTACCACTCAGTCACTTTGGAGCTTGACACCGCACCGATCAACGATGTGCGTCATGATGAGGTAGTGCGGTGAGGTGGTGCTGCCTCCGTAAGCCCCGGCAGGCCTACCAGGACGAACCAAAGGCTTGCTTCCGGGGGTAACACCATACTTGCCAGGCTCGCCTGCCTAGCAAGGGAGGTTTCTTCCATAGCATAATCTTGCTTCTCTGGCTAGTCTTGGTCCTCTTGTGCTGCACGTTGGTCCTTAGAAGAACTGATCCCTTGCGCTCCAATCTGTCATTGGTGCTGTGATCTTGCTCTCGTGCTTGTGCATAGTCTGGGCAACGGACCAAGTGCTTGTTGCACTAACGGAAGACACTGCACCGATTTGATGACGTGCGTCGTGATGAGGTGGTGCTGGCTCCGTAAGCCCCGGCAGGCCTGTCGGACGACCCAAAGGCTTTCTTCCGGGGGTAATCCCATCCTTGCCAGGCTCGCCTGCCCGGCAAGGGAGGTTTCTTCCTTAGCAGTATGTTGCTTCGCTGGCTAGTCTTGGTCCTCTTGTGCTACATGTTGGTCCTTTGAAGAACTGATCCCTTGCGCTCCAATCTGACCTCAGTGCTGCAATCTTGCCATCGTGCATGTGCACAGTCTAGGCAATGGACCCAGGGTTTGTTGCACCGACACAAACTTCTAGTGTAAGCCATGGTAATTAAATCCTTGTTTACAAACTTGTATTCCTTGCATCACGTATATCCCTCAAGTCTATAGATATTAACATCATCATAGGTATGACTGGATGAAAGCTCATTATGCCAAGATTGATTGTTACACCAGGTTTGTTCAGCTTAAAACCCGTCCGGCAAGATAGTCACTATCTCCACTAGAGTTGCAAAGCGTCAACTCTCTTCTCTTAATGCTAGCCCTCTCCTAGACCTTGAAGATATTCTGGTAGTCCATGACTTTTCCGATGTCTTTCCAGAGGAACTGCCAGGCATTCCACCTAACAGAGATGTAGAGTTTGGTACAGATCTTATCCCAGGAACTGCCCCAATTTCTAGGAGACCTTATAAGATGGCAACCTTAGAACTTGCTGAGCTCAAGAAACAACTGGATGAGTCCTTGCAAAAGGGTTTCATCCATCCGAGTTCTTCTCCTTGGCCTTGTCCCGTCCTCTTCGTCAAGAAGAAGTATGGTACGAATCAGAAGGTTGTAGACTATCGTCTCGTTAATTTGGTCATGATAAAGAACAAGTATCCACTACCCATGATCAACAACCTATATGATCAACTCGCTGGTTCATCGGTCTTTTCCAAGATGGATTTGAGGTTAGGCCACCACTCAATCAATATCAGAAATGGGGACATTCCTTAAACGGCTTTTTCACTCGGTATGGCCAGTATGAGTACACTGTCATGTCCTTCAGTCTAACCAATGCTCCAGCCACATTCTCCCGCTTGATGAACTTGATCTTTATGGAGTACTTAGATAAGGGCATTGCTATCAACCCCGAGATTTGTGTTAGAAAACTCAGAGAGCACCGCCTCTATGCAAAGTTCTCCAAGTGTGAATTTTGGTTGCTAGAAGTGACCTACCTAGGCCACGTGATCTATGCTAAGGGCATTGCTATCAACCCCGAGAGAGTTTAGGCTGTTCTTGATTGGACTCTGCCTGAATCGGTTAAGCAAGTTAGGAGTTTCCTTGGTCTAGCCAGTTATTGTTCCCGCTTCATTGAGAACTTCTCTAAAGTGGCCAAACCTCTCACGGAACTTCTCAAGAAAGATAAAAAGTTTGAGTGGTCCCCATAGTGTGAGCACAATTTTTAGGAACTGAAAAGACGCCTGACTTCTGTGCCCATACTTGTGCCACCAGATTTCACTAAGGACTTTGTTATCTATTGTGATGCCTCACGACGGGGACTAGGTTGCATTCTTATGTAGGATCGTCATGTGATTGCCTATGCATCTCGACAGTTGCATCCACACGAGGAGAATTATCCTACACATGATCTAGAGCTTGCAGCCGTAGTCTATGCACTTAAGATATGGCGACATTACCTTCTTGGTAAAGGTTGCGAGATTTTTACACCGATCACCAGAGTCCCAAGTATATTTTCACCCAACCAGATCTGAATCTTAGGTAAAGACATTGGTAGAGATAATAACGAATTATGAGTTAGGGATTACTTACACTCTAGGCAAAGCCAATGTCAAGGATGATGCACTAAGTCGTAAGTCCTATTGCAACAATATCATGTTGCAACAGGGCCAGCCATTTCTCCATGAGGAACTCTGTAAGCTTAATCTTCACATTGGTCCTCAATGATTCCTTTCTACCTTGGTGGCGAAACCTACTCTTGAGGATCATATCATAGAAGCCCAGGAGCATGATAGGGGGATTACCCGGATCAAGAGAAACATTAAGAAGGGAGTTGATGGTAGTTTCTCTATAGATGATCGAGCTGTTGTTTTCTTTGAGAACCGTCTAATGGTTCCCAAGAAGCAACATCTTCGAGAGATGATCCTTAAGGAGGCTCGTGAATCTCCTCTCATGATTTATCCTCGTAGTACTAAGATATATCAGGACCTACGCCAGAGGTTCTAGTGGACTAGGATGAAGAGAGAGAAATCGTAGAGTTCCTCGCTAACTGCGATGTTTGTCATCACGTTAAGGGAGAACATCAAAGGACTCCTGGCACCCTTCAGCCTTTAGCTTTTCCTGAGTGAAAATGGGACAAAGTTGGTATGGATTTCATCACAGGATTTCCCAGGACCGAGAGAGGGAATAATTCTATCTTCGTAATCATTGACCATCTTTCGAAAGTGTCTCACTTCCTACCTGTTCGAGAGATTATCATTGCTAGTCTGCTTGCCAATTTATATATTTCTCGAATAGTGTCACTACACGGTAATCCATTAGAGATCAGTTCAGACCGTGGTAGTCTTTTAACTTCACATTTTTGGGAGAGTTTCCAGACTGCCATGGGAACCCATCTTTCCTTCAGTACCGCTTTCCACCCTCAGTCGAGTGGTCAGGTGGAAAGGGTCAACCAAATTCTCGAAGACATGCTTAGAGATTGCATTATCTCCTTCGGCATGGATTGGGAGAAGTGTCTTCCCTTCGTCGAGTTTTCTTATAACAATTGCTACCAATGTAGTACAAATAAAGCTCCTTTTGAGATTCTTTATGGATGAAGATGTCGAACACCTTTGAACTAGACCAAAACCGGTGGAAGACAATTCTTTGGACCAGACTTGATTTAGGAAGCAGAAGAGCCAGTTCGCATTATTCGTGAGAATTTGAAAACATCCTAGTCTCGTCAAAAGGGCCAGTATGACCGCCGTCATAAGGAAGTGGCTTATTAAGTTGGCGACAAGGCCTAACTTCGGATTACCCCACTACAAAAAAAGACACATCCGTGACATTTTGGGCCGAATGAAAAAAAATTCTGTCATACTTATGACACTTCTATGACGATAATTGTGACAAAACCCGGTAGCATCATAGATGTGGTGGGCTCCTACTTCTATGAAAAAAAATCATGACAGAAAATGGGCTTTTCATCCTGGGCGGGCCGGAGACGCTGCTGCATGACATTCTTTGGGCCGTCCATGACGGAAAAAACCGTGGTAGAAGCGAGGGCGAGGAAAATATCGGGGTGTTCCCGGTTACGGTGGGTGGTCGGGGCCGAGCGATGCGTGTTTCTCTCGTACATGCACGCGCGTGGGTGCGAGGCATTGGGCTCTAACGAAACCCGAGCGATTGCACTGCAGGCTATGCGTAACTGAACCCGAGCGATCGATCGATGGCTGTTAACTGAACCTGATCGAGCGATTCCTTCGCTACTGCTGCTAACTGAAGCCGATCGATGCTGCCTCTAGATGAACAGTGAGCATTGCTAGGGGGTTTGGATGAACAGTTCCTGGTGGGGCTGGATGAACAGGACCCCATAGTGTTGCCTCTGTATGAGCAGGACCCCGATCGATCGAGTCGGTTGGGGCTGGATGAACAGGACCCCGTGGAGGGCTGGATGAACAGGACCACCCCATGGAGGGCTGGATGAATAGTAGATGGTGGAGGGCTAGATGAACAGTTGCCCGTGGAGCAGTGGTTGAACAGGAGCCGGTGGAGTAGCGCGCGATGGAGGCTGGATGAACAGGAGCCCATGGATGAACAGTCGCAGGTGGAGGCTGGAGGAGGTCGACGGTGGATGAACAGTAGCCCGTGGAAGCTGGAGGGGGTCGACGGTGGAGATGAACAGTATCCCGTGGAGTCCCGTTTTGCGGTACGCCACACCCCTCCCGATGAACAGGACCCCCGTTTCGACCGTAGCACTCCAACACAAGTCCGTTTCCTCTATTTTGCGGTACGCCACACCCCTCCCGATGAACAGGACCCCCGTTTTGATCGTAGGAGGTCCGTTTCCTCCGTTTTGCGGTATGCCAGACCCCTCTCGATGAACAGGATCCCGTTTCGAACGTGGCCGGTCGAACACAAGGACGTTTACTCTGTTCTGCAGTACGCCAGGCCTCGTTTCCATCAGTTGTTCCGTCCAAGCCCTCCCGATGAACACGGCGATGCATTCCATTCCGACCCAGCCAATTGGCTCCCCATGAACACGACGACGATGTTGTTTCTCCGTTCCGACCCAGCCATGTACACGAGCCCTGGCCCTACGTATGCGCGAGTAGGCGTTCGAGACCCCGCCCGTATGTATGTACGTGGCCGTATTTTCTTTCTTGCTCACTGGCCACTGTACATGCGTGTACATGCTACGTGCGCGCCTCTACTATGACACGTGCACGCCTCTACATCGACCAATATGTACGTACATGTTCGCGACCAGAATGACAACGCTACGTACACTTCGACCAGGTGGGTCCCGACTATCAGGCACTTCCTTGCGTGCGAAGATATAGCTGGTGGGTCGTAGCAGTCAGGGGGCGAATCGTGTTTTTCCCTGACGCACTTCCTTGCGTGTGAAGATGTAGCTGGTGGGTCCCAGCAGTCAGGGGGGAAACATTTTTTTGCGAAATACGGTGGCCCGTCCTGTGGGTCCCCGCTGTCAAGTGCAGGAATAATTATTTTCCGCGTAATAAGGAGGCACTTCCTTGATGCGGCCGTGGACCCAGCTGTCAGCCTCTCCATGTACAATCCAGGTCCCATGGAAGCCGTTTCTTGACCACGTTGACCACGCCGCGCCGAGAGCACCAGGGCGGTGGACGACGGCGAGGGCTAGGAAGGGGAGGGCGCGGAGCCGGGGAAGACGTGACAGTGGATACCCACGCGTAGAGGAGTATGACGGTTCATTGGTTCGCTGCGGTGTGAGGCTGCCATCACCGCAGAATAACAGGCGGTGTGGGTGAGTAGAGGGATGGCCTGGCCAGCGGTAGGAGTAGTAGGGGGTGGTGAGGGCTCCGCGGCATCGCAGCCGGCCACGGGAGGCAGGAGCACGAGGCATGACCGGTGCTGCTTTGGGCGGCTAGAGCAAGAAGACCAGAGGTTGAAGAAGCACTATGGTCGTTGGATGGACATCGTATGGTCACTGGACCTAGAATCGTGCATATTGACTAAGTTGACAAAGCCCTCCGTCCCCATCAACTTAGTAGGCCCACAAGTCAGCCTCCCACTATATTGGGTCCCAGCTAGCTGGGGGAGTATTCATTTTTTGTGCGTAAGAAGGAGGCACTTCCTTGAGTGCGAAGATGTAGCTGGTGGGTCCCAACAGTCAGGGGGGAAACGTTTTTTCACGAAATATGGTGGTCCGTCCGGTGGGTCCCTGCTGTAAGGTGGAGGAATAATTATTTTGCGCATAATAAGGAGGCACTTCCTTGCGGCCGCTGTGGACCCACCTGTTAGCCTCTCCATGTACAATACTCTTTTGATGGAAGTCGTTCCTTGACCATGTTGACCATGCCGCGTCGAGAGCATCAGGGCGGTGGACGACGGCGAGGCCTAGGAAGGGGACGACGCGGAGCCGGGGAAGATGCGACAGTGGAAGCCCGAGCGGAGAGGAGTACGAGGGATCACTGGTTCGGCTGCGGTGTGAGGCTACCGCCGCCGCAAAATAACAGGTGGTGTGGGTGAGTGGAGGGATGGCCTGGCCAGCGGTGGGAGTATTAGGGGGCGGTGAGGCCTCCGTGGCAGCACAGTCGGCCACAGAAGGCAGGAGCAGGCGACACGACCGGCTCTGCTTTGGGTGGCTGGAGCAAGAAGACCATAGGTTGAAGAAGCACTACGGCCGTTGGATGGACATTGTACGGTCACTGCAGCTAGAATCATTTATATTGACTAAGTTGACAAAGCCCTTGGTATGCATGAACTTAGTAGGCGCACAGGTCAGCCTCCAAAACAGTGCACCCCAGATGTCAGGGGGAGGAATCATTTTTTGGGCGGCCGAAGCTAGAATATCCGAGATTGAAGGAGAAGCACGACATCCGTTGGATAGACATCCAACGGCCACTGCTACTAGAACCGTGTGTTGACTATAATAAGTTAACAAAGCCTTGCATACGCGTCAACTTCTTTTTTTAGGGGACGCATCAACTTAGTAGGCCCACAAGTGTGTGGCAGAGAATTTATAGCCCATTTGCGATTTGTAAGAATGTACAACCCATTTTTGAATTATAATGGAATTTACTACAACGCATTTTCAGTTTGTTAAAAGTACAACCCATTTTCTAGCTAGGACAACAATTAATAATTTCAACCAACTGTTCAAGATTTATTAAAAAACAACCATTCAAGACAGAATTCAATAAAATTTCCCACATTTTGATGGGATCCGAAATATTTTTATCCCAAAATTTCTAGTCAGATTAAATATAAATTTATATTCCGTAAAAATCCAACGAAAATTGCGCACGCAATAATAAAAAATTAGGATTTTCAAAATCCATAAATAATATTTTATAAACTAGTTTCGTGTTTGGTGCATTTTTTTATAGTTACTGCCCAGTTTTTATAATTACATCCCATTTATTATTTTTTAAAGACCATTTCCCTGTTAAGCCTAATGCATCCCTCCTAGGAAAGATTTGCAGCCTAGCGGGGCGGAGAATAACAAGTTGACCTTGCTTGGGTATTCCACAAAAAAACGTATAGCTGGGCTAGCAATTTTCATCTTAAAAAAAGTTAATATCTGGGCTGGATATCTGTCCTGGGCTAGACGGGCCACAGCCCGCCCAGTTAATACACTGCTCTCCTCTGAACAACAACGAAAACATCGCCAAGAAAAATTATGCAGTGCTCATGCCTCAAAAACACAAATACTGCTCGAGCTGCTTGGTCCCAGCTGTCGGCCGCACCTTGTGCAATTCTCTCGTTTATATTGACTACATAGGTTGACAATGGTGTGGGACCGTGATGTCAGGAAACCAGGAGGAAGCAAAACAAATAGTTGTACATAATAAGGAGGCACTTGCGTACATACGGCTATGGCCCTAGTGGGTCCCTACTGTCATCCAGTCAAAATTAAGTCATCTCTTGAATACTCATGTTCATTGACCATGTTAACAATGCTCGGTGCCACGGCGAGCGCAACAACTTGAAGGACGATGGAGAGGGCCTCACGGGCCCTACAGATGGTCTGATACAGCGCCCGCTGCTCATTCAGGAAGCCAGGATCATCGGACACCTATGAGCACCTTCGAGAGACTGAGACGGCATGAAATGGTAAGGCTGCGCTTGGGAGCTTTGGTTTATTTCACACCTGAATTAACATACAAGTGTAATTTACTCGCCATCAGAAACAACGCCTAAAATACAGGCGTAATGAAACCGAGGGACCGAGGTCTGTAAGTAAAACCGGCGGGTTACACATGTAATTTGAGATACTAGTGTATATTTTACTAGTTGAAATCGACCAACCAAGCGCTTCGCCCGAGACCATCTGCTTTTATTTACAAGCGTTAGTTTTACAATCGGTTTTGGTTCAAAATGACGATCCAATCACGGCCTAAGATGATGAGTTGGTCGGAAGATCATATGGTTTCACGTCTAACCTACCTGACTTTTCGTATAGGCTATGCATGAAACATAAGAGGATGAACTTCTTAAGCACGGAAACAACAGAAGAGGATGATCTTGTTAACAAGAAAATCACTGGCGTTAGATCGACATGCAAAACAATACAAAGCATTATTCTTAGGAGGCACGGTGAACAGCTCGTGATGACGCATGCCACAACATTCCAAGCTCAACTTTTCAATCAAACACAAGGCCTGGCACTACATAGACAATACTCAAAACAAACTCTTAAAATATCTTACATAAGTCAACATTCATGTGATTATGCATCTCAGTAGAGTAACTATTTACTTCTGAACTGAAGACAGGAATAGGAAAAAACGATCGACGGTGCTCACAACAAAGGGCGTCCCACTCATAAATATCAAATGCATGTCTTCTGGCTAACATCAATGAGCAAAAATTGACAAGGTTTTCCAATTCCAATATATTAAACTAATGTCAACATTGACAAGCTTTTCCCATTCAAAATATGTAATGCCTATGATTGTGGAACGGGCAGGGTTTGTCATTAGTTTTTCATCTGACTGCCTCTTTCTGCAAAGTGGTAAGACCAACTGGACCCACTAATGCAGTAGTTTGCCTTAGACACATTGGCTCCTTTTGTGCAGTTCAACTAAAATCAAAGTTGGAATGAAATCGAGCTTTAATTTTGATATCCCTGTAAGCAACAATAGGTATAAGGGAAACAATTACTGAGAAATAACGGTTGATGACTTGTACTCCAAGAAGAAAAACATCTACTGATCAACCTTACCTTAATGGGAAACAAAGCAGGAAAGTAGCAATTCTCAATCAGTGTGATTCATTCATATTAACTGAGACATTATCTTAACAATGCCTTGTTTCAACATGTATAAAGAACGACAAAGCAGAAAAGTATCATTCCTAAAACAATGCGACTGATTCATTTTAACAGAGACATCATCTTAACAATACCTTGGTTAAACATGTAGAAAGAACTACAAAGCAGGATATTACCATTTGTAAAACACTGTAACTGATATATAATAACAAAGACATTATTTGAACAATACATTTCTTAAACATGTACTCCGGCCGATCCCTAACACCATGTTCTTCCATCTACTTATAATGGGGGTGATGCAGAGTTTGTTATAACAAAGCATCAAGCATCATGTCTGGGTTGGTACCATTTTTGTTCACTACTTAATGGGAAAAGAGAGCAATACAATAGCTTCAATTCAATATTTATTTAGAATAGTACCAATACGAGTAGTAGAACATCTCAAAACACACTGCACGATCATGTGGATGGGACATGGGACATGCCAGCACCATGTGCGTCCACACATATAAATGGGTGATGCAGAGTATGTAGCCAAGAAGCATATCTGCGTTGGTCCCATATTTGTTCTCTTTGAAACTTTTTCCTATGTGAGGGCAGCAAATCTAGTCCTGCACAAACTACTCGAACCCCCAGTTTCTTTCCCTTTTGAACAAAGAGTTCAGTTCCTTACAGATGTGTGTACTGGATTACCCCCTTTTTTCCTTTTCGACCAACAAAGCGACTGGATAGCTAGTCTATACTACTTTCCCTCCCTCCTTTCCTCGTTGAACCACGTCATAGATTCATGCTCCACCCCACCGCACCCTTCTTTCCTCTTTGAACCAAGACCTAGATTCGACTACAGAATCTAAAAAGATCCGCATGCATCTAGACCAATGATGGTTTCAAATAAACTTATACCTTAGGGTAGTCGGTGGCAAGGCGTGCGGTGGGAGGTTGGATATG
Organism: Triticum urartu; assembly: GCF_003073215.2. Classification (NCBI taxonomy): domain Eukaryota; kingdom Viridiplantae; phylum Streptophyta; class Magnoliopsida; order Poales; family Poaceae; genus Triticum; species Triticum urartu. The sequence continues at coordinate 329,273,057 of NC_053023.1, read as the reverse complement.
TCCACACTACGTACGGCAGCGAGGAAGAAGGGGTCAGTGGCCCTCCCGCACAGGCGCTGGGTGAAAGAGAAAAGTGTAGTCGGCAGTGGATTGCCTCCCTCTCTGAAGGCAATAGAGTGAACGCTGCACCTCCTCCCCTTCCCGGTGCGACGGGATCCAGACGCCTCCTTCGCCAGCAGTGAGGATGGTGAGAGAGACAGAGGCCACAACGCAGTCTTGTTTAGATCTGGTGAAGAGGGTGAGAGACTATGAATATAGAAAATCATAGCAAAGGAACACTGAGCCTCCAGCATGTGTGTGTGTGTGTGTATATATATATATGTAGTGCGGCGAGAGTGTGGAGAGTGCAAACCCTAGCGAACAAGCGCTGAGGCTCCAGCTTATATATAGACTGTAGTACGGACTGAGCTCCGGTGCCTTAACTACACCTGCTTTTGGCTGTATGACAGGTGGGCCAGCCACATTTTGGGCCCACCTGCTATAAACCCAAAGGCAGGTGCACTAAAGTCAATGAAGCTGCGTCCATTCAGTACTCGTGTATATGACTAATATATAGTGGAGTGGCTTTCTTATTCTCTCCATAACAATCGTTTTAAATTGTGTAAGTATGAAATGAAACTCTTTATTTAACATACCAGTGAAGAAAACTACTAATCCCTCTATTCCTAAATATTTGTCTTTCTAGAGATTTCAACAAATGACTACATACGGAGCAAAATGAGTGAATCTACACTGTAAAAAATGTCTATATACATTTGTATGTGGTAGTCCATTTCAAACCACTTGAAAGACAAATATTTAGGAATGGAGGGAGTACTTCCGATGAACTAACGATCCACGTGTCCTGGTCGCACTTCCTGTCCTTCACATGCGGTATACAACCCTCCCTTAAGTGAACAACCACACATGCGCCAAATTATCGGAAACGTGTGAGAGTGTGTACAAATAAAGAATTTTAATTTCAATTACCGGAAAGGTTTGAGAGATGTACAGTTTGCCCTCTCTAATAATTATGGTTTGTTGTGTTCAGCCTAAACTTGGACAAACTTTACAAAGTTTGACTTCAATCAAATCAAATCTAATATGCGGAGTAAATAAAAATGGAGGACTACGTCCATCCGGGTTTTTAGTCCACACCATTTTTTAATCAAAGTTAAAAGCTGGACAAATAAAATTACAGGGTAGCTGGAGACAAAGTTGTGAGAAGGCTTAGAAATCAATACAAAACTTATGCTCTTAGTACCAACGTCGATCCTTCATCGAGGAAACATTTGTTTCATAGCCAATTGTGTGATAAAATTGCACCAACGTGAAAGATGGCCGCGTCTCCAATGCAACCAAGGTGAACTGATGAAGGATATCATCTTTGTGGGTAACAAGCAAAGAGCACTGATGGAATACAACTTGTTTTTCATTGAAAATCGATCAGCTTCACCAGCCGACGCAACCATGAGGCGGAACCATGAGCATCGATAGGTCATCGTGGTGATGCATCATCCATTTGGCATCAAGTTTGGGTGAGGCACCTATGAAGTTCGACAAATCCTCACTGTGGCCTGTTTCTTCACAGTAGTCAAGCTCGAGGAAGGAAGAACCACATGGCAGAGGACAGTGAGCCGGAACAACAATGGCCATCCAATTTTGTGCAGTTCCACTAAAATTGAGGAAGACATGCTCGGGTATGGAGATACACATCGCTGTTTCCAAAAGTATAAAAAGGGATATAGTGTTGTTACTTTGTTTTACAAGATTAACAATGACATCTCAATTGTCAATAAGAATTATGAAAATTACACCAACAAACAGAAGCATCATGATTATCTTGATGGGAACTAAACCAGGATACCTGAGAAAAAAAAGCATTTCTTCATTTAACGAGTGAGAGTATTAGATTAGCAGCAACAATAGGAGCATATGGACAATGACCGCACAACCACCATGTACTTTTTGTCGAAATAACATGTATAACTCCACCGAGGCATAAATCAGGACAACTTTTCGAGTGGCATTTCCTCTATAATAGTAGGTGTTGTTGGACCAGCCGACCAACCCTAGCTACTATACATGGGGAGCTGGGGAGTAGTCGCATAGAAGAAAACCCGCATGCAGCGACCTGGGGAGCTTGATTAGTACAAGAAGTTATACCTCAGGTGGGCGAGATGTCGCTTAGGCGGGCGGGCGGGATCTGCCCACACGACGGCAACGAACAAGGGCGCGGAGGATCTTCGTCCGCGCCAGCGCCGGCTCCGAGAGGACGGAGCGCATCGGCTTCCTCCATCGCCGATGGCGACAACGTCAACGCTGCTCCTCATCACCTCCCGCGACGGACGGGATTCGGCCAGATCTGTGACCAACGGTGAGGAGAGAGATAGTGTGGACACTGTCATCTTGTTTTGATATGGAGAGTGTGAGAGAGCGAGATGCGAGAAACTCTATCAAACAAGAGGCTATAATGGAGTAAAAAAATCTCTCCATAGCAGTGTTTTAAATAGAATACGCGCGTTCCCGGAAAAAAGAAACGAAAACTGGCGGAGAATTTTTTAACGTACCAAGAAAGAAAACTCAATCAAAAACACGCCCCCGCTTCCAGGTCGCAAGAGTCGTCGTGCACACACACATAGACATAGACATGCATATCCGTGTTTACGTAAAATTCCATTTCCGTCTCCATCTCCACTCATATTTGTCCAGCTGGCACATTATTAACTTTGTTAATTCTATAAATGGCAATATTAACGTACATCATCTCTTGTTTGCGGGCGTCCGGACCGCTGGCACGGCCGCTCCTGACCAACCCAAACCATCTTCATCACCCGCACGTGCTTCCCGCCCGAAACGGTCAGTGCCACATTCATGCACGGCCAAAGCAGATGCGACCTCTCACTGGCTCCGGCATTGAAGCGGCGTGCCCGCCGAGAGAGCGTCGCCCGCGCCGCTTCCTTGTGCACACGACTGCTCTGCGTTCAAAGGTCGCAATAGCCGGCCACAACATGCATATAAAAAGTTCTTGGGAGTCCGTGCTACAGCTAGCTTTCCTCCCCAACTCGTATATCTCTTCTAGTAGTACTAGTACTCCATGGCGCTATCCATGGACAAGCAGGTGGGAAAGTTATCGTATACTCGGTTTGCGGTGAGTGGCATGCCGAGCGATCTTGTGGGGTCGAGCCGTGGAGGAGGGTGAGACACGAACGTGACAGACGTGATTTAAAGAGCCCTGTAAGAGCGTGTGAGTTTAGATTTTTCGTGATTTAAACGTTGGTTTTGCTCGATGGCGCGATCCAACGAAACTAAATGTTGGTTTATCTCCGTTTCCATTTTTTCTCCGGAAAAATGGAAACTTTCCACTCCATTTTCATTCCTACTCCAAGGTTGCCCAGTTACAACATTCCATCAAATACAAATGAAAACTAACACGCATGCTGATGCATCTCAATGATTCACATATCATAGCCAATATTTACTTCACAACTAAAGACAAAAGTTGTGAGAGCATGTACGGAAGAAAAACTACTGATGGGGTCATTACGACTTAAACCCTAAACCCTAAACAAGGTTTAATTTCCTAGCCAGGTAGAACCTATCGAAGGAAAGACAGCTGGCACCCCCGGATCATACGATGCTTTTGTGCAGTTCCACTAAAATCAAGCTAAGCATCTCTTATGTCAAAGATATTGAAGAAGTGTGATTAGAATAATAGTACTAGCACTAGTTCATGAGACATAAACTCATCACAACTAGAAGCCGGTAGAAGTGGAGAAAGATCGACATGGAGATGGAGCTACGTGGGGAGCAGTGGCAGTGGAGCAAGCCGACTCCAAAAGGAAGATGGACTACCTGGGACGTCCGGCTATAGCTAGAAGGGCGGTTGGGACGCACCGACTATGGATTTTCTCCCTCGCCGATGTTGACCGCGTCTACACAGAACATTGTTCCCTTCCCCCAGCTGCGGGATCAAGCCGGATATGTGACCAACGGTGTGGCAACCATCGTTCTATGCTTGTGAAGAGAGCAACCCAAGCAAGCAGGCTTGTAGCTTAGGCTCCTACTAGTTTATATATAGTGGTTTTCTTTTTCTCTCCATATCAACCATTTTATATTGTGTACGTGTCATTGAAGAGTGAAATGATGGTTGCTTCTTCCGACTAACTTACTGTGTGATTTGACTGCTCCTTTAGTGGCCCCTACACGTACTCCCCCCTATGTGCATGCAACAGTCACACGTACACATGGACGCAAAAACGCGCGCGACGCCCTAATGCATGCATGTCCGAGCACACGACGGAACACACACATACTTAGCCAGGGTGGGCTAGTGACCGTATAAACACCAGAAAATGTATATATTGAGCGCAATGACCATATTATGAAGTCCACTCACCATATTTTTACAAATATACAGTGACAGACAGTGTATTTATCTCATTTGAAATAAAGGCATATTAACCAGAGAGGAGGCAGTATGGACTAGCATTACTTTGCTGTGTCCCATCAACTTGCCGAACGAGGAGAAGCTTGCGTGTGGTGGCTCACAGGACAAGGAGAAACTTTTGACTGATGCAAGCTCTCCCTCGCTCAGGTGGTGGACGTGCAACAGTTAATTCGGTGTCAGATTGCCAGAAGCATACACTATTCTAGTACTATTATTGTTCAACTTCCCGAAGAGAACAGCCAAGCGCAAAGTTTACTAGTACTAGTACTACTACTATAGTCTATAGAGGTATGTACTATACTAGTACTAGGAACAAGATGGAGGAGCATCTGCACTCTTATTATATTTTTAAAATGTGATAAAGCAATCTTCAACACATTTGGTTCTCTTCGAGGGTTCTCGCATGTGATAATGGACGTTGATTGCATGGAACACTTGCCACAATTCTCGCTTAATTCTGGGTCATATCCTGTTACAAATAGGAGCGCTCGGTAATATTTCCTCTTTTTTGTTATTCAGCATGTAAACAGGTCAGTAAACCTTGCAGCGCATCTCTGTGCGAGCTGTGCTTGCTACACTTTGAATGTGGCGAAGAGCTGGCTTGATGAAACACCTCGCTTCCTACTTCTTTTTTTGCAGGGTACCTCGCTTCCTAGTGACCAGTGTCTTGGTTGATCGTCCTAAGAATGCTTATATATGAATAAAGCTATCTCACTTACCCACAAAAAAGATTAAGCCATATTAACCGGAAAGGATGGTGTATGGACTAGCACTACTTTTTGGTGTGTTCCGTCAACTCGCAGAACGAGGAGAAGCTTGCAGGACAAGGTGAAGCTCGCTTACGCCTTTTGACTAATGCAACCTACCCTCGCCCAGGCGATGGACATGCATCAGTTCATTCAGTGTCAGATTGCCAGAGGCATACACTATGGTACCGAACATGCTGAGTACCATCATTGTTCGACTTCACGAAGAGGCAAAGAGCCAAGCGCAAGGTTTATTAGTACGAGTAGTACTACTGTTAAAACCACATGGTGGAGCGTTTGTACTCTTATTTTTTTAATATCTGATAAAGTACACATTCATTTCGGAGAAGGGTGGAAAACGGCAACCCAACATGTAATGATGATATCGATCAACCATGCTCGAATATATCTTGGCCTCCATGTGAGCCCGTCTGTGTGTTCTCGCTCCTCGTCACTCTCAAGGAACGGCGGGTTGGCCATTTTGCCGTCAATTGAGATCAGTTTGCTCACACTCCGGTCCCACATGCCAGTGATATGCCAAGAGGAGGTGCGTTGACCGACTGGCCATACGCGTACTTGGTTTTGCACCTTCATACTATTCCTCCCTCTGTCATAGTTTACAGGGCGCGCTTCATTATGATGCATTTCTCTCAATGCATTTCCACCATCAGAGAGACTTTAGACGCGTTTGGTTTAATGCTCAATTAATTAGGGCGTGGTAACCGCAATCAAGTCCACATTTTTCTCTCAATGTACTACGGAGTGGAGTAAGTGTATGCATGTGTGTACCCGGGGGTGGAAGCACTGCATGCATGTGTGTACGCATTATTTCCTCTAGTAATAGACGTTGTGCTATAACTACCAATGCTATTTTTAGGCCGATCGCTAGTCGCCTTGGTACCAGAGGTTTTTTCTTTTTCTGAAGTGCGCTCTATAAACAGTGACAGATGGAGTAGTATGAGCGGATTCAAAGAAGAGCGTATTGATGGTTGCTTCTTCCGAGCAACTTACAGTGGGAAAGGTGGGGCTTATGATTTGAATGCTCATTACTCACTATTACTGCGGCGCAACGACCAGGCTGAGTCTCCCATGCGGCTATGCACTACCCCCTCGGTTCTTAAATATACTCCGGAGTATTTGTCTTTCTAGAAATTTCATGAGTGACGACTCAAATATTTGTCTTTTTAGAGATTCAAATGGCTACATGCGGATGTATATAGACATATTTTAGAGTGTAGATTCACTCATTTTGCTCCGTATGTAGTTGCTTGCTGAAATATCTAGAAAGACAAATATTTAGGAATGGAGGGAGTACACATATGAAGCAAAATGAGTGAATCTACACTCTAAAATATGCCCATTTGAAATTTGTAAAAATACAAATGTTTAGGAACGAAGGAGTATAATTTTGTGCATGGCACATGGACCCGGATGCCGAAGAGGCTTCTGGCAATGCTATCAAGCTTCCAACATTTGTTTACATAATTGACGTATTATACAAATAACTTTCCAGCGACATGAAATTGTACAATGGTGTGAGCTTTCAGCTTTTGTTTTGTGTGTCTTGCCATCGATGCTCTTTCGGAAACAATAAAAATAACTTCCTTGCTAATGCATCTCAATTATTAGCAGATCAGAGCTAATATTTACATGACAACTGAAGACAAAGTTGTGAGAAGGTGTTAAACTAAAATTGATCCATGCTTTCATTGGCAGCAACGTCCCCCGGCTCTGTCTAAATCAACAAGGCATGTTGGGGGAAAAGTAGCTGTCTGGAGCATGCAACATTCCGATCATTTTGTGCAGTTCCACTAAAATAAAGCTGAGCGTCCCTGTTCCAAAGATATTAAGTGTGGTTACAATAATAGAGGACTATTGATGAAACAATAAACACACAAATAGAAGCCGGTCACCTTTGAAGTCTCTCTTGTGACTAAGTAGTTGGAGAAGATTAGGCTCAGAGTTGGATGAGGAGGACAGAGCAAAACCAATCTCCCTTTGTGCAGTCACACTCAAATGTAGAGACGTTGCCCGCGTGACATTTTAGTACAACTGCACAAAACACTCTTAAGAAAGAAGTGATTTGTGTAGTTCACCAAAAGGTCCCAATAGCAACGAGGTGAAATGGATAGCCCTGTTTGCAAAAAAAAGAGGTAGAAAGGAAACAATTACTGGCCAATAACAGTTGATGACACATGCGATGACAAAAAAGAAGCATATTCCTTGTCCTAAGGGAAGATAACAATGCAGTTGTGTTTGTCTAAAACGGTGTGAGGACGAGATTGCAATATGGAAAGTATGCCGGACGAGCTACGTTTTGGACAAAGAACTATGGAAGATCCACATGCAGCGACGTGGGAAGACGGGCAGTGGAGCAAGGCCGGAGGGGATACCTGGAGGTCGTCAGGATGTAACTAGGTGAGCGGCGGCAGGCGGAATCTGCCCATACTGTGGCAGCGAGAAGGTGGTGTAGGCCCTACCGCGCCGGAGCTTGGTCAGAGAGAACAGCGTGTATCGCAGATCGCGACGTGCTGCCTCGGTGTCGTCGAACGGAGAAACGATGCATGTCCTCCCTTTCCGCCGGCGGACGGGATGCGGCCGGATCAGTGACCAACGGTGAGAGAGAGAGAGAGGCCACCGCAGCCTTGTGTGAGACACTCTGAAGAGAGACAAACCAGGCAGGCTCCATTGTATATAATGGAGCGGACTACCTTTTTCTCCATAAAAATCGTTTTATATTCTGTGTACGTGCCATTGAGCGATATAACTTTATTCAAAAATAACGCGCCAACGCATCAAGTAGAACTTTGTTTCGTGCACGCGTGGTACACGACCTCCGTAGGTAAACAACGACCTCCGTGGTACACGACCTCCGTGGTACACGCGTGGTACCCGCATTCAAATTAGCACGTCGGCTGCCATTTCGTACAGAAATGAGCTCCACCGTGTACCTGCGTGGGTGTGGCTGGGAACGAAGCATGAGTACGTGCACGGTGCACCTATTCTCTTCTTGTATACGTACACCACCTATGTGGGGTTGTGTGGGAGAGATACAAACGTAGAGAGATATAGTGTGTGGGTTCGTGAGAGTTTTTTGGGGGGGGGGGTCAATCAAAAAATGTAACATATGCAATTTGTGTGAAATAGAGTCCTGGATATATCACATATATAGAGGGGGCGATCCACGAGAAGAGAGTGTAGGTATCATCGGCTTGAGGTGTCCATAGAATCGAAGAGAGGGATGATGTGTGGGTGTGTGCGCGGGCGATCGAGAAAGAGTGACATCAAATTTGTGTGTGCCCACGTCAGAGATATAGAGTGGATGGCTTACTGGAACGTGAGAGGGGACAGGTGCAGTTTGTCTGTGTGGCATGGATACCTACCTACAACACTTGAGTATCGGTGTGTGGTGGGGGGGAGGCCTAATTAACTATAGAGGTACAATGGCTGGTATATGTGTGGAGGAGGAGAGAGGCGTAGCTCATGTATTAAGGGAGATCGATCTACCTCATGTATTAAGGGAGATCGATCGGCTTCCATGCATATGTGTAGGAGAGGAATAAGATTGGGAGAGAGACAGAGCTAGAGTGTTGGAGGGGGTGGTAGTGGAGTTGCTTCTAACAAATGGTGGGATAGGCTTGCTAGACAACCGGAGGGCACGCCTGGAATATCAATAAGAGAGGGAATGGCTGCCTGTCTGTGCACTTGCGTGTGAGAGACAGGTCAGGAGGCATGCACGAATGATGAGGGGGGGCGATATGGCTATGGTAAGCAGACGTAACTACATAGGAAGAGCAATCGTCCTTTGTCAAAGAGAGGAGAGACATAACTTGTGAGGTACGTCGATCGATGGGGGGATAGTTAAAGTCGACCTAGATATATGTTGGGGGATCGATCGGTATACACGCATGTGTGTCTTAGAAGCAAATGAGGCAAGGGGAGAAGGATAGAGAGAGAGGGATGCATCTAGGAGGTGGTGCGAGATTCATACTATATCGAGGGGGAAGGAGTGTGCGAGTACGAGATCGATGAAAAGAGTGGTGGGAGTGAGGCATGGACGGTGATAAGAGAAGAGGGGAAGCTTGTGTTTGTGCTAGGCACACCTGGCTAGAGAGGCATATCGATCCATGTGTGCCGTAAAGAAGGAGTTGGGCCTACACACACTATGGGTGAACGACCTAAAATGAAAAGATGAATTTGCGTGATGGAGCTAGAGAATGCTGAGGGAGGGTGAGAGGGATGTGGGCATGTGCATGCACGGGAGAAAATTAGCGCTAGCTACAAAGATAAGAGGATTGTGTGGGTGTAAAAGACGAATAGAGATCATACTTCATTATAAAAAGAGAATTCAGATATTTGAAGAATTTATCATAGTGTTTTAAACCGACGCATGTGTGAATATATAGAACGGTGATACACATGGTGTGGTTATGAACATGTTATACTACATATAATATATTTTTATCTATACTCTTATAAAAAAGGAGTTGTTGATGATGGTATGTCTACGATCATGCAATATAGGCAGTCTGATTTATATCTGACCGATAGGAAGGAAACTATGGCAATTTTAAAAAAAGATACCCACACCCCTCTTCATATTTGCAAATTAGGCCTCCCCTTGATCATGCTGATGTTCTGTGGAACGCATGGGCACCTTGCTAGTACTACGTATAATATATACAACATTGATCATAATTTGGGCTAATATGTGGCTTTTGCAGCTCATGTCTAAATACTTGTCATAATGTAGGGGGCGGGGCACTATACTATGTGTGATAAACACAGTGTACGTATGGAACATGGTTTAGATTATGAATATATAGTTAGTACATCAAATGTACTATTATTTGGAATCAACATCAAGTGTATTCAAAAAATAGAATTCGAGTTCATGTAGTACACATAGTTCATATCTATCTCTATAGTAATCATGTGGTGTGTTGTTAAGGTAATACACGAATGATGGTTGAAGTTGGCAACAATGATGATTGCAGATTCTTATTGAAATAGAGAAATGAATTCAAATCCAGTTCAAATTGCAGCAGTAGTATAGACATTTGGGATGCACTAAAATGTTTGTATGAGTAGGTTACATGCATCATACAGCAAGCGAAAAAATTTAATTGGACATAACATGGATTCATACTCCCTCCTTCCATCTATATAGGGTTTAATGCATTTTTTTAAGACCGCCTTTGACTATTGACAAGATTAATAGTACATGACATGCACAATGTGAAAATTATATTATTGAAAGAACCTTTCACAGACGAATTTAACGGTGTGCTTTGTGTAAGTTGCATGTCATATATTATTGCTCTAATATTTGGTCAAAGTTAGCATCGGAAAACGCATTAGGCCCTATACAGATGGAAGGATGGAGTAGCTTTGAATAGCATTTTTATAGTAAAATGGGGCAAGACTCTCTCTTTGTGTGGTGTGAATAGTTTTATTTTTTTCATTTTCTTTTTGGTTGAGGGAAGTGTGAATTGATTTGGTACGTACAAGGACAATATTACACGTTAGGCTTGTCCCTAAAATTCAACCCGTGCCTTGTTATATCCCGAAAATTCAGATATCGTGCTCCCAAAACTGACGTCTTCACAACCCGCGCCTTGCTATCCCGGAATTACAACGCGCGCGAAAACTCCCTCCAGCTGCCAATTCCCGACACGCGAAATCCCCTTTCTAACCCTGAGCCGAAAGGGCCACTAGTTCAAATCGGTGGGGGTTACTTTTGTAACACACCCTACATTTTGGACAAGCGCGTCCCTAAGTCATGGTTCACCCCTCCCATCGCCTCCTTTTTGCCATTTGAAATCCCAGGCCGCCATAACCTCTCCGCTCCAGCCACGAAACCCCACCCTCCTCCGTCCACCACCTCACCGCTGCCCAGCTGGAGCGTCTTCCCCGACGACGTCGTCCACCCCAATAGCTCCACGTCCCACGTCCACCTCCCCGGATGAGGATCCGTCGTCCATCTCATCGTCCCGCCGGTTGAGCCACCCGGTCCTCCACCTCCAAGGAGTTGCTTCGACGATCGCCTCGTCTATCGTGGCTGCTCCATCCCCACAGCACCACCTTAACCTGCTCCACCGGAACCACAGCATCCTCACCGACTCCTCGGACGAAGCCGAGGCCTACACGGCGCCACCAAACAGGTTCTACACTCATCACATCACACCTTCTCCTTAACTCGAGCTCCCGGTGCCGACGGTGCTCCATCCCGCACACCCATGGAGCGGCTACCTTGAATCCGGTGCTGTAGGCGCCATCGCCATGGCGGCTCTCCCCCAGTGCGAGGCCCCTTCGGCGGCAGCATCCATACCAGCCGGATCTGCTGCTGCTGCTCCGTCTCTCGCTCGCTTGCTCGCGTTGCTGCTGCTCTTCCGGCTCTCGCTCGCTCGCTCGCGCTGCCCGCCGCTGCTCTCCCCTCGCTCGTGCTGCTGCTCTGCTCCGATTTAGCTACACTTTAGTCGATCGAATCGACTTTTGGGTCAGTCGATTTTCAAGTGGTGGGGGGGGGGGCTCGCCGGAGTTAAGGAAGAACCACCCACAGCGGGGACGGGGGCTCGCCGGAGAGGTACCCCACTATCTATCTTAGGGTTCAGGGTGGGGGCGGGGGGCCTAGAGGGCTGGCCAGGGCGGCGGTGGACCAGCGGTGGGGAGTTGTTTCGGGGCGGTGAGGCGGCGCTAGGTCTGGCGGTTCGGTCGGCGGTGGCTGGCGGCTCAGGGGGGGTGCAGGTTGAAGATGAACTGCATGCCCTCGCTAAACTATGTCAAGTGCCTCTCTGCTACCATTGCGTTCAGTTTCGATAGTAACATTCAGATTCCACAGTAAATTCCAGTCTCGACAGCTAAGTTCAGAGTCAACAGTTTTTACCTCATCTGTTGTAGTCAGGTTGTTTTTGGTGATCTAAATTTTACATCTATTTTACATCATCTATTGGAGATGCTATTAGAATCCCACTTGAGATTGACGATGTCTCTCTTGTGCTGCTTCAGCCTTGACGTCATGTTCACCTCTTGGACTCCAAGTCAGGTCCAAATTAATGTTCAAACTTGAGATCTAAATTAGTTTTGGGGCACATATCGCGGAAGTGATGAATAGTATCTCCGTCTAATATCTGGTTCACCTAGGGTATGCCTATGTTGTTCATCTTGGGTGGGAAACAAATAGTAAAGCAATCATCATCTGTCTTTTTATTAAATAAAAGCAATCATCAGCCTGCTATCATTATTTTTGGATCCATCCACTAGTTGTTACCATCACTCTAAATTTCTGCTTGCTCTCCTTACATAATCTCACCATATTTTTTTCGTATGCATGTCAGATATTATACACAGTCATGCTGAACATGTAGAGAAAAAGAGAAGAGTTTTGCGTGGCAATACAATGTCATGCAGACATCGCTCCATGGTGGGTTCAATGGCAAACCCTCCCACCACTCTCCAGATTGTAATCTAGAGGAAGATATCTGTTCCGAGGCAGATTCAGACGCCGCTGACCACTCCTATTTACCCCCCAAGGTGTTTGCTCTACCTTGGCATGATGATGTTAGTCATATCATGCATATGATGCCTTGCAGTGCCTACTTTTGACATCATATATGTCATCTGCTTAGTTTAGACATGATCTGTAATGCCACCTGTTTAGTTTCTACATCATATATGGGAATTATACAGTCTCATGTATTTTAGCTAACCATAATATATGTGAAATTTGCAATACCATCCTGTTTAACCAGGCATCATATATTTCAATGATATCTTGCCCATCCTTTTTTTCATTACATTTCCATTTGTCGACAATGTTTGTACATTAAACTACTCTTCCTGTGAATCAACCATTTGGGTGGGAGGTTGAAAAATCTGGAGTGAAAATAAGGCCTTCAGAGCAGATAGTGCTACTTGTCGAAGCAGATCTCTTGTTGGGTCCCGATAGCTCCTCAGAGATGGATTCAGAGACAGATGACCGGTCCTATTCCCCCACCGAGGTGTATGCTCTAACTTCGCATGGTTATACTGCTCATATCATGCATATGGTTTCTTGCATTGCATAGTTTAGACATCATATACACAATATTCAACACAATGTTCTTAGTTCAGACATCATATCGAATGCCCTCTGTTTAGCATATAAATCACATATGTGAATTAAATGATGCGATCATGATTACTTAGATAACATGTAGGTGAATTATGTCATGCGATCTTGTTTAGTTATTCATCTATCTTTGAATTATGTTATGCTATGCTATCCAGTTTAGATAGACATCATATATGTGAAATCATGTCATGCAATCCGTTTTATTTAAACAATATACATGTCAACTATTTCATGCCCTCTTTTTTCCACACTATCTATTGCATCTGTCTCTCATACAATGTCTGTACATTCAACTATGTTTCCTGTTTATCAGCCATTTGAATTGGAGCGGGTGATGCCAGTATCTAGCGGACTAAAAACACGGTCTTCAAGTAAAACAATGCTACCTCTTGGTGGAGATAGCACCCTGGTTGTACATGCACGAGAACTAGCCCCACCACACATAACCCAAACTCTCGCAGATTGTACCCCTACTGTGATGGACAGAGAACCAGCTTCACCCAATCTAACCCCAACCCTAGCAGATAGTAACCCAGTTCCTGTTGACACAACACCATCTCCACCATAGAGCTCCCAAACAAGAGCAGTTAGTAAGGCAGCTCCAGTGCCCAAAGGGCTAGTACTACCATGGCGAACCCCAACTCCACCAGTTAGTACGCCTATTCCTGTGGAGGAAGCACAACCAGCTATTCGTAGTTTAGCATCTATCGCATTAGATGTTGTTAAATCATATGTGCGTATCTTCCCATCTTGGAAATATTATAGTGAAGATGAAGGAAAATGCCAGTTACAGGTGTTTGTCCAGGAGTTATGTGTAAGTAATGTTATTCATGGCAATTACTTTGCTTTGTCCCATACATCCTACCTCCATGATGGTTATAATACAGCAAATTTTCCCATTTTTATCTATAGGGAAGGACCGATTTGGAAACTTAGGATGAGGTAACCTATGATAATACCTCTCCTATCTTCAAGAATGCTTGGTGGCAGTATTAGAATTACCTGAAGAAAACGTACTTCACCGGCAAAGAAACTCATCAAATTCCCTTACGTTCTCCTGAGACACATTTACTGGACGATGACTGGGAACGCCTTGTTCTGTACTGGTCCCGAACCAAGAATGTGGTAAGGTCTATGAGCTCATTTTCTATTTGTAAGTACTATATTCTTGCCTCTTACTGTACTCTGTTCATGTAGAACAAGTGCCTAAACCTGAAGAACAATTGTTCTAATTTTAGATTCCATTGCTATCATAGTTCAAAAAAGCGCTAGGCATTAATTGTGCGTTTTGCCACCGCCTTGCGCTTTACTGACCAAAGTGCATGCCTATGCGCAGTTATGCACAAATCAAGCATAGTTATGCCCAGTGCGTTTTGCCAACTCCTAGAGCCTAGCGCGCTTAAGCTCTCTCTTAGGCGCGCCTTTTTTAACTATGATTGCTATCGTGCATACCACTGTGCTCTTGTATCACTGTATTTACTCATACAAACTTATTTTTAAATTGAAGGGTCCAATCGAAACTCTAATGGCCCAGCAGGTATGTTCACGCATGTTTCTTTAACATGTTTGCTCTTGTCAATAGCTCTGTTGATTTCAATTTCAATTATGTATACAGTTAACTTCTCATATCATGGACATTCCTAGAATCACAATAGAGCCAATAGTGTTGTTGTCATGTAGACCCGTGGTCCCCATCTGAAATCTTGTTGTGCCATGTAGTTTCGCACGGTTTGTATTCTTTCACTACTGCTTTGTCTTGAACTGATATGATTTGAACCGTGTCTCTATTTTGATTTGGGAAGACAATGCAGTGACCATAGGACATAGATATATGTTTGTTTGATGCTTTTATTATGTATTAGTACTTGGCAATAGAAGACTTGGTACTTTAATCATCTCCACCTTACTAATGAACTGGTTCACCGAAATGAGTTTCATATACTAGTACATGCTAAACCTGTTATGTGTCTTCTTGTTTCTTCTTTTAGAATGCTGGCAGAATATTGGGGAAGAGTGCCTTATTAAGCAATGGTAAAGGAAGTAATGCAGATAAGGTTTAGGATAGTGACACATCCTTGTTGGTCTCCAACAAAGTTGATAAAACAGCTAAGGAAGACTAGACAGTGAGACAACCCCATAGTCTTGTCTTGGTTTAGTGTTCGAGTTACTAGCCACTACCGCTTGCATAAGCTATTCAAACTCACTGTCTAAAATAGTTCGGTTTCTTGAGTCTCAACTACAAGCTAAAAGACATCGATCAGCTATGCTGCGGCAAGAAGCGGAAGGACTGCAAAAGTCCCTGGAGCATTCAGATGCATACTTTCTAGTGCAACAGCAAGAGTTGGAGGATTTTTGCGCCAAACAGGACAAAGCTAATAAGCTTGCTAAGCTTATTGCCAGCATGGTGGATACCTAGGATAACGTTTCTTGAGCTCTTCTGCAGTTGTTTCAGTTATGCTCTTGTTTTGCTGCTGCGTTTATTTGCACTGGTGGCCAATTTTGACGGACAGTGTATGTAATATGCTGCTTTGTTCCCTATATTTGCACTGGTGGTAAACTTTGATGCCCAGTGGATGTAATCTGTGTAATAGCGGTAATAGGCTAGCATTAGTTGCTTGCTTATTTATTTCCATATTGTCTTGTTTAGTTGTTTGCTTGTAGTCACTTCAGTTCTTTTTCTGTGTTTTTCTAGTGGCCATAATAACCTATTTTTGGAAACTAGGCCAAAATAATCATGGCAACACACGGACTATTGTAACCATGGGCCTCCTGCGGGCCGTATGATCCATGGGCCTTCTACGGGCCGTAGGATCCATTGGCCTTCTATACGGGCCGTAGGATCCATGGGGCTTCTACGGGCCATACGGTCCATGGTCCTTCTATGGGCCATACGATCCATGGGCCTTCTACGGACCGTAGGATCCATGGGCCTTCTACGGGGCGTATCATCATTTCGCCAATCATGGGCCATACTATTCGTGGACCATAACGGCCCGTTAATAGGCCGTATTTTGATAACTCTATGAAAACAGCCCAATGGTTTTTTTACATGAAAACAGCCCAACGTATTAACGGGCCACAAACGGGCCGACTATAACCACGGGCTGAATTTGGCCCACAAGCAGAAAATGACAGTAATGGGCCGTAAGTAACCGAATGCTGGAAATGAGCCCAAGAATAAATGGGCCCTGAGAAGGCCGACAGATAACCTGGGCTAGAAATGGCCCAATGGAATAATGGGCCGTTAATGGGTATGAAGTGATACACTGTTATTACGGGCCAGTTTCACCACGGGTCGTTAATGGGCCAAGAGTTACAAAGGGCCTCATATGGGCCGAACAACGTCATGGGCCATACATGGGCCGGAAGTTAAAACGGGCTGGAATCATATTGGATGGCCCAGATGACGGTACTGGGCCTAATTCAGAGAGGTCGTAACGGGCCCTGGGTTAGCGGGCTGTAAATGGGCTATATGCGAACAGACCGTTAACAGGATTTCCGTGGGCTGGCCTGCCACCTTTTGACCAAGTCAAACGGGCCTGCCTTTTCACAGGAATGGGCCTCTCTTGGGTCGTGCCACATGTCGACGTATCATAGGCGCCTTGGGTCCAATGACTGGATGACATCTGTCCCAACGGTGAGCCGACACATGTTTCCTCCATCCAATGATGATTTTACACGTGAAAAATCCACATTGGTCGGGGCTGTTAACGGGTTATCGGATCCAAACCTGACCCGATAGCTTAACGACATTCTGTTACGGTGGATGCCACGTGTTAGTCACCCTTGACGAAAGCACTTCTGTGACGCGCAATTTATCATCATGGAAGTGGACACTTTTTGTTATGATAATTTTGGTAGTGTCATGGAACACTTCTACCACAACACATGTATGACTATCTTGATTCTGTCATAAAATCATCATGGATGTACATGCATGACAAAAAACGTGACCTACTATGACAAACACGTATCATCACGGAAGTGTATTTTTTTGTAGTGCCCCGTTAAAGGGTACCCATCGATTCAGTATCAAGGGAAAATAGGCTTGTCTTTACATTGGTCCTTTTCGCATTCTCGCTAAAGGAGGAGAGGTTGCCTACCAATTGTCACTACCCTAACATCTTTCTCGAGTTCATGATGTCTTCCACGTCTCTCAACTCAGATGTTGCTTCAAGGACCCCATATGTGGAGTAGACCATGAAACGCTTGATCTCCAAGATAACCTCACATATCAAGAGTACCCTGTTCGCATTCTTGATCAAGCAGAGCGTGTCACTTGATGTCAGAACATCATGTTTCTCAAGGTTCAGTGGTCTCATCATTCTGGGAGAGAAGCTACATGGGAGCGAGATGGTCATCTTCGACTTGAGTACCCTGCTCTTTTTCCGCCGACTGCTGAATCTCGGGACGAGATTCTTTCGAGTGGGGGCGAGTTGTCACAACCCTAGTTCTGGTATGCTCTAGGCTAGCTACTGGTGTTGCATCATGTTTAAATTTTAAAAAAATGGGGATATGTGAAAGCCTCAGGAATCATTTTTGGAAATGATCAAGATAAAAATTGCTTCAAATAGGTCCAAGAAAATGTTCTTGTTTTTCTCTGAAAATATTTGCCAGAGGTGAAATTCAAACCAATATTTTTAGGAGCACAGAAATATTTATTTTGGGCATTTGAGTTAATCCAATACTTATTTGCATTGGATTTATATTTGTTATATATTTAATATATGTCCAATAATTCTGATATTTGGTGAGGGGATTTGGAATAATCCACCTAGTCCCTACAAAATTTATTGGAAGTAAATAAATTGATTTAGTATTTTTACTAAATCAGGAACAAATTACAGAAAATATAACAGAAAGAAATAATAAAAAGGGCTAACCTGGACTTACCTGCTTAACGGCCCAGCAGGTGGCCCAGTTCGTAGCCGATGCGAGTCACCGTCCTCCTGGCGCCAGGAGGACGAGGGGAACGCGCTCGCCGCACGTGCGCATGGGCGCCACACCACCTACCTGCCTGCCCCTCCCCCACGAAGCCCCAGTCTCTCAAGACGTCTCCAAGACACTCCCCGGACCCCTCTCGCTCTCCGCCGTCCCTATCCTCCCTCCTCTGCTCTCTCTCTCGCCCGGACCAAATGCGCCCTTCGCCATCGCTCACTGATGCCGCGCCCACCGCCATAGCCTCGCCTCTCCGACGCGTCCACGAGCATCGCCGCGTATCCCCCATCGTGTCCGTCAAGCCACACGACGCCGGACGCCCTGCATTGCCATCGCCATTGCTATCTTCAACCTCGGCCGCCCGAGATCGCCGGTGATCACCCGTCGCATCCAACGTCTTCCCTGAGCCTTTGAGCACCCCCATGACACCGCTGTGAGCTCTGTCACTTTCTCCTTCCCCGTCGCGGTCTCTCTCGTTCCATAACCGCGCCAACCACTAGAGCCGAAGCTCCCGGCCGCCGGCCATGTCGCCAATGGGGCTTGAGCTCAAACCAGCTGCTCCCGAGTGTGTCGTCGTCTTCCTTGCACCACGAGGGTACCGCAGAATCCCTTAGCTAGCCTCCCCACGGTCCGTAGCAACCACCGAGCATCGGCCGTACTCCGGCCGCTGTCGCGAGCTCCGTTTCGGCGAGCTCTAGTCACCCCGCGGCCACCCACCTCCTCCCCTGGGTGCGGCCGAGCCCAGGCTACGCCCCGATGCTCCCAGCCGCCGCTCTCATGGCCTCTAGCACAGACTCCGCCGTGACCAGTCAGTGATGAGCTGCCGCCCGTACCACCGACCGGTGGGTCCCATCCATTAGGTGATTGGCTTAGGGCTAATCACCGTTTAACTAAAACCCCAATGCTAACAGTGGGCCCCGGCGCCCTAATCTTTTAGTTAAGCTAAATTACCCCTTGTTTAAACCATGTGTCACTGAATTGTGGACCCCACACGTCAGGTTTGACCTGGTCTACGTTGTTGACCTGCTGACGCCGTAATTCATTTTCTGGATTTAAAATTACTTAGGAAATTCTAGAAAATTAGCAAAACTTCAAAAAATCATAGAAAATCAACCGTAGCTCGGATTGAAATAATTTATATATGAAAAATTATCAGAAAAATCCAATCTATCCATCTGTGCCATTTTCATGCATGACAAAGTAACTTATACCTACTGTATAAGTGAAAACGTGATAATGGCATTTTAAATGCTTGATATGGAGTTGCCATATGAACCCTTAGATCAAATGGACTTCATTTAATTTTTTTCTAGATGCACTAGTGCAACACATATCATTCTTGACATGTCATGATCATGCATAATATGGTGGCATTTGTTTGTGTATTGATTGTCGGCACCGTCCTTCTTGATAGGTCCTACTCCGGAGACCGTTCCAGAGTACCTGTTTGAGGAGCAGTGCCCCTGCTGATATTTCAGGAAAGCAAACCCCCTTTGAGCATTCTGATACAACCCACTCACTTGATCCTTCCCTCTTTTATTGCTTAAGGACAACAACAATTCAACTGCTACATTACGCTGTGGTAGTTGAACCCATTCCTCTGCATGACCTGTCATTGCCATTGTAAATAGTTGAAACCAACTAGCATGTGTAGGAGTTGATTGAGCCATGTTGTGTTCCTACGATGCCATGCCTACTATTTCTTAGATGTGCCAGGTATGATTCATTGGGAATGGATTGGAGTGCTATGGTATGTTCCTATGCTGAGTGCTGAGAGTTAAGTGTGTGAACATGATTTGGTAACAGTAGCGGTGAGAGGACATGTGGGAAGACATGGTGGGTTATCTTATTGGGACCATCCTTAAGAACTGAGTTCTGTATATGTTATCCAATACTAGCTACTACCACACATTAGGTTCCGGTAACTCGACCCCTCTCGGCTTATTAATCGCCTTGATCTCTGTCTAGGAGTTGAAACTATTTTCTGTTGTTTGTAGGTATTGCTATTTTTCTACCAAGTGGCACCTGGCAGGGTGGACTTGGGATAGACTAGGCACAATGGCATCATGTACCAAGAGGCACCCGGATGGTGGGCTTGGGAACCCTGCTCACATCATTTGGGGTCGTGATGGAAACTTCGGCCGGACTTCCCTTGCGGGTTCGACCTTAGATAGGCGATAAACCTGGACAAGAGTCTTGTGTGGTTAGTTAGGTCGTGGCTGACACCCTGGACAGGCTTCAGCTTGAAGGTTGCCGAGATACATGACGTGTACATGGCGGTAAGTGGCGAGAGCGTGTGTGAAGAAGTACATCCCTGCAGGGTTAACACGAACTACTCGAATAGCCGTGTCCTCTGATATGGACTACTTGGATACTTATATGGTACATAGACAACTTGAAGAGGATACTCTAAAATGCTCAAGACAAGTGTGAATGCTATGGATGGCCTTCTCGTAGGGATATGGGATAGAATCCATAATAGTGTATTGATGGGGTGATTAGTGGACTCGTGTGCGCTTTCTCACCTCAAAGAAGTTACTCGTAGTCGTAGAACATGATAGCCACTGAGTGAAAGCTGGCATGCTGCAGCCAAACCCCACAATACCCCTATTGATACTAATGCATGTACGATAGGATCTGATGTAAGTCTTGCTGAGTACCTTTGTACTCACGTTTTCTTAATTTATGTTTTTGCAGAGGAGACCTCACTCTCACTAATAGTTCTGCTTGGACTTCGACAAGTAGGTTGTTACCTTAGCTACGATCTTGTACCCTTGGGAGGGTCTTGTAGATAGTCAGGCTTCTCAGCCCTTTTCATTTGTAGTTGTCTGCACTCAGACATATTATGCTTCTGTTGCTTGTATGCTTTGAATGATGGGTCATGTGACCCCTGTTTGTAAGACCATGTTATTGTATGGCTCTTCGGAGCCTTCTAAATAAATACTTGACTTTGTAGAGTTATGTTGTGATGCCATGTTGTATCTACACATATCGTGCATATTGTGTGCATGTTTGAAATGCATTGGTATGTGTGTGATTCGACACCTAGTTGTTTATTCTTGGTAGCCTTCCTTATGGGGAAATGTCTCCTAGTGCCTCCACTGAGCCATGGTAGTTTGCTACTGGTCTGGAACACTTGGGTTGGCCGGCATGTTGTCGGTGTCAAAACCGCCGGATCTCGGGTAGGGGGTCCCAAACTGTGCGTCTAGGCGGATGGTAACAGGAGGCAGGGGACACGATGTTTTACCCAGGTTCGGGCCCTCTTGATGGAGGTAAAACCCTACGTCCCGCTTGATTAATATTGATGACATGGGTAGTACAAGAGTAGATCTACCACGAGATCAAGGAGGCTAAACCCTAGAAGCTAGCCTATGGTATGATTGTTGTTCGTCCTACGGACTAAAACCCTCCGGTTTATATAGACACCAGAGAGGGCTAGGGTTACACAGAGTCAGTTACAATGGTAGGAGATCTACATATCTGTATCGCCAAGCTTGCCTTCCACGCCAAGGAAAGTCCCCTCCGGACACGGGACGAAGTATTCAATCTTATATCTTCATAGTCCAGGAGTCCGGCCGAAGGTATAGTCTGGCTATCCGGACACCCCCTAATCCAGGACTCCCTCAGTAGCCCCTGAACCAGGCTTCAATGACGACGAGTCTGACACGCAGATTGTCTTCAGCATTGCAAGGCAGGTTCCTCCTCCAAGTACTTCATAGAATATTTTGAACACAAAGGTAGTGTCCGGCTCTGCAAAATAAGTTTCCACATATTGCCATAGAGAGAATAATATTTACACAAGTCTAATCTGCTGACGTATTCCGTAGCGTGACATCACACCACGGCCAAGTCTTTATTGGAATCGTTTTACTGTCCCTCCTCAGCGCGTTTAGCGAGGCGGTTTCCTTGGCACGTCTTGTCAAAGCAGAGATCATGTCCCCTTATTCCGGGATTCTCATTAATATGGGCATGGGTAACCCAACCGTACACGTTGGTATGTTTTCTCGATCAAAGGCGAGTCCCAAATGGTCACGGGGAGGGCCCTTGGTATTCAACCTCTTATAAAGAGACCAAGGCCTTACTCCTTTCTTTCAATCTCAAACGAGTTCGCCCTTCGCCTCGAGTTCCAACACCCAAGGCTCCAGATTTCAGGCGCTTCGGACCTTCGACAATGTCCGGTTCCGACCTTCGAGGCCGATGGATGCCCTCCTCCGTCACGGAGGAGGACATGCTGAAGTTAAGAGAGGCCAGGTTCTTGACCGGCTAAATCTCGCATAGGCTGCCTGCTCAAGGGCAGATCATTCCCACTCCCAAGCCTGGTGAGAGTGTGGTGTTCATGTCTCAGTTCCTTCGGGGGCTAGGCTTCCCGTCGGATCCCTTCGTGAGGGGGCTCATGTTTTATTATGGGCCGGAATTTCACGACTTAGCTCCGGAGTCCATCCTCCATATTTCCTCATTCATCGTCGTGTGTGAAGCCTTCCTCCGTATTACTCCTCACTTCGGACTATGGCTCAAGACCTTCAAAGTAGAGCTGAAGATGATCGAGGGACGGCACGCGGAGTGCGGAGGTGCGTTTATAAGCAAGAATGCTGGTGCTCCATGGCCTGAGGGCTCTTTTCAAGGGGAGTCCAGCTTATGGCAACGAGAGTGGTTTTATATCATAGCTCCCAGGAGCACCAAGTGGGTGGCGCTGCCTGCTTTCCGCTCGGGTCCCCCGCCACGACTGGCGTCATGGGTCAATAAGGGGCTGGACTGGGGGTCGGCAAAGGACGTGCCCCTGTTGCAGGGCCGCATCTGAGATCTCCTAGAAAGAGGCATCGGTCTGGTCGTGGTGATGCAGGTTATGTTAATTCGCCGAGTTCTGCCCTACAAACGTCACCCCCTCCGCCTGTGGGAGTTCAACCCGGAGGGACCACGAGTGCTCCAACATTTTCTTGGCATGACGCCCGTGGAGATGTACAAATTGTTCTTCGGACCACAAGTAGTGTGTCCGGATTCTACGGAGGACGCAGGTCTGAGCTGCAATCGTCCGGATACTCAAGTAAGTAGCCTTGTGCTCGGACTCGCTATCCGTATATTTATCATAAAATTGCCCCTAAAAGAGTTGTCCTTTAAACAGGAGTGGATAGCTAAAGCAAAGCTAATCAGGTGTCCGGCCCCCCTCCCCGAGACCACGCCGGGTCCCGTGCTAGTCAGCATGTTGGAGGTTGTGCCTTCAAAGGAAAGCGAGGGAGGGGACAAGGAAGCTACAGCCTCCTCGAAGGAGGTTGTCCGGAAGGGAGGAATCGAAAATTCCTCTCCTCAGGGGAAGAAGAGGACCGCCTCTGAAGACCCGGAGACCATGGCCTCAAAGTGGGGGAAGAAATCTTCGCCACAGGGTCCTGTGCTGGGGGATACTTCGGCCGAATTATGCCCTCAAGGGGATTAGCCCTCCACCGAGCCGTAAGTAGAGAGGAGTTTTCTTTTTAAGAAATGAGAGAAATCCTTGCTTTATATCTTAGAAAAGTAATCGAAAATTTACCTTGTATCTCGGACCTTAGCCCTTCTCAGCAGAGCTTGTCTTCGGGGGATCTTCTTCCGGAGATGATGGAGAGCGGAACACCTCCCCCTGCCGTACCGCCCGAGGTATCGTCGCGGAGGGTTTCTCCGAATCCGGCAGGGCCGGAAGGTAGTCATATGGCCCCCCCAAAGCCCTCCGCGTCCGGCCTTCAAAAAGGGCCATCGGACGAGTCCGGCGCCGTCTGGTGCGCGGTCGGAGGAGCTGAAGGATCTGCTAGGGCGAGCATCTATCTCAGAGGAGCACCGTGCATTGATGGGTACGGTGATTGAGAGGATTTCATCCGCGGAGAGCGGATTGCACGAGGCCGTCAGGAGTTTACTGACAGGTTTTATGGTATGCGAAATAATGTACCCTTTTTGGACAGTTGCGCATAAATAAGATGCGCCCTGTGTAGATAGTAGCCCCTAAGACTCTGTGCGTTGTCAAAAGTGACGGCGCGCAGAGGATCATAATCCCAGGTCTAACATGCCGCCTTCATACGTAGGTGGTGAAGTGTCCGGTGGCCAGCCGGACTGATGAAGTTGCCGAGCTAAAGCGGCAACTTGACCTGGCAGATGCCGACATCGCGCTTGTCAACAAGCGGCTTGACGAGGCACAAGGTATGTAATTCCTCCGGCGGCACCTGGTAAGAGGAGCTTTATGCCAGTATCTTACAATGTGTGCGCTTGATGCAGATGGTGCTGCTGCCATGGAGATTCTTCGGGTGGAACTTGCCCGAGCCAAGGAGCAAGCCAGGAAAAGTGATGCGGCTGCCTTAAAGGCAATTGAAGAGCTAAAAGCCGAACATGCTGCTCACTGCCGAAGCAAGAAGGAAATGGCCGAGATGGCCGTGAAGCTGAAGAACGCTGCTGACCATTGCAAGCTTCTTGAAAAAGAAGATCGGGCGGAACAGACGGACCTGGAGAAGGCCGTTGCCGATGCCAAGGATGCTCGCTCTGCGATGAGAGCTATGAAGGAGGAGCTGCATCAGACCAGAGAGATCGCGGCTGGAAAGCCCTTTATGCTGCGGAGGAAGTTCTGTGATCCTAAACATGCTCCGTTAGACCAGATGTGGAGTACGGCAGACACCTATCTGGTTTTGGCAGCGAGTGCCGCAGATGCGGCCAAACACTTCCGAGATCAAGAAGATCGCGAAGTGGAAATGCTCTTTTGGTCGCAGTTCCACAATCTGGAGCGTCCACTGTCATTAGCCGATCGTTTGGCCGAATGGGCCGAGCTAAATAGGTTGTCCGGACTCGCCATGAAGTATGTCATGAGTCATCTATGGCCAGAGAGGCCAGAGTCGAGAAGTTATTTCAACTTAGTGCAGCAGTTCCTTGGTGCGGCGCCACATATCAATGCGATGAAGAGGTCAGCATGCATAGAGGGTGCGTGGATGGCTCTTGCCCGTGTTAAGACATACTGGGCGGAAATGGAGGCCGCCGCTGTTGCATCCCCAGACTCGGATGGAAGCCGAGTACCTGCCGAGCACTATTTTCAGGAAGTTCTGCAAGGCGCTCGTTTAATAGAGACGCAATGCTCGAAGGATACTATATTCGAATAGCATATATTATTGTAAAAAATATTTTGATAAATTGTAGAAGCTTTTTATACTTGTGCCTGCAAGTATTATAATACCTCCTCTGCAGCCGTTTAACATATATGTATATATAATCTGAAAGATGGCAGTCGTCGGCTTCAGCCCCCACGCACATAATGCGGGGGTGTTCGCAGAAGGCGCATTTTCACACTTGATCCAACATTTTGGTCCTACAAAGGAGGTGATAGTGCAGCGAACTAGGCAATCAGACTATGATGCTTTATCACTTTCACTTAGCCATAGGAGTTTGACAGTGAGGCTACTTATATAGCCCCTGGTGGCACCTGCGCTCGCCCGAACTCAGGGCACGTATGTGCCTGGCCGGGAAGCGGCCCTTCGTTAATGCGGAGGAATCCTAAAGATTCCGGTAAGTCATCGAGTGGTTGACCAGTCTCACGCTATATCATGACAGTCAGTTTTCGGCTTTCTCTACTGAGGTGCTCGCCTGGCCGAACCAGGGGACAATCGCAGTAGTTCTCCTGGTGCCGCCTTAGCCGATAGAGCGGAACGTAAGGTAGCAAAATATAGGAGCCGGGCAAACCCAACATTTGACCAAAGACATGATTCGGAGCTGATGCATATAAGGCCAAACTCGCGACGCCGAACACTCCCTAAGGTATTCGGTCTTTAAGAGGGCGGGCGGGATAACGCCCTTAGTAATAAGCCCCTAGTGTCCAGGTACGCGCAAAATTCTGACGTGGCCACATGCCAAAACGTGAGCCTCCTCCTTGGTTATACCAAGAAACCAGGGGATGTGTATCAACAAGAGACAGTAAAAAAGGTTTACGCAGGGTCTTAATCTGAAAAGAATCCTTGGAACGGGTCCCTGCTGCACGTCTGCGCCTGTGTCTCCGTTGTGCCGTATCCTGGACGGGCGTAGCACGGTGTTCATCTGTAAAAGAGAGGAACTTAGTTTAGGAAAGATCGTGCCGAACATGAGTTATACTAAATAAACGAAGTATAAATCGAAATGGGTAAAATTGAGCTTTACTGTCTCTTGTTTTATATGCGCGGAGCCCCTAGTACAGGGGTATACGGCTATTAAGCCTTTATCAATTGTACGTTTATGCCGGACTCGTCTAGCCGTGTCTGTGGTCTTGACGACCTGTTTAGGTGCTTTGGCTGGTGAAGCTGCTTTATTGTGGGGCTGTCAAGGCAGCCGCGCTGTCCTCCGCGCGGGGGGAACACTCAATGTTTTCCCTTTAATGAGATGATGCCTCATGGACCGGGCATCTTAAGCGTAAGAGATGCATAATGCGGTATTGCGTTAAAGCGGGCGAAAGCTTCGCGTCCCAGCAGTGCTTGATAGCTACTTGAGAATGGGCGATGTGGAAAGTTAGCTGTTCGCAACGGAAGTTACCGGGGGAGCCGAACATAACTTCTAGCCGGAGAGAACCCATGCAACGGGCATCCGGGCCTGGCGTTACCCCTTGAAAGGAGGTTTTGCTATGGCGAATTTTTGTTGGGTCTATCCCCATGTTGCGGATTGTGTCCAGGTATAACAGGTTTAGACCACTGCCGCCGTCCATCAGGACATTTGTAAAGTGGAGTCCGCCGATTATTGGATCTAATACCAAGGCAGTCCAGCCTGCGTTCCGGATACTTCTAGAGTAATCCTGATGGTCAAAGGTGATCGGTTTTAACAACCATTGGCGAGACTCCTTTGGGATAGGCCGTATGGCGCGTATCTCTGTTGGTGCCATTCTGTTCGTCACGTGAAGTAAGTTTACTGTTTTGACTTCTTGTAGGAAATCCTTTTGTTTCCTGGTGCTCTTCTTGTGGGGTTCATCGTCGTCCTCACTTGGTGTGTCGAGCCCCTTGTGTTCGACGTTGAGTTTGCCGGATTGTTTGAAAACCCAACAATCTCTGTGGGTATGGTTCGCAGGCTTCCCAGGAGTACTGTGTATTTGGCATATCTTGTCCAAGATTTTGTTTAAGTTGGATAGCTCGTCCCTATTATCCTTGAGGGGCGGCTTTCTCTGATTCTGCCGCGAGCTTTTGAATCCGGTGTTGACCGCCGTGCTCTTTTGGTTGTTTCCCTTATTTCGGTGTTGGTCCTTGCTGCGTCGGGGTTTTCCATTTCCATCCCTAACTTCGGATGTACTTGGGTCGCTGGTGCTACATCTTGCCAACCAGCTATCCTCTCCTGCGCAAAAGCGGGTCATGAGGCTTGTTAATGCGGCCATTGTTCTTGGCTTTTCTTGGCCGAGGTGTCTGGCAAGCCATTCGTCTCGAACGTTATGCTTAAAAGCTGCTAGGGCTTCGGCGTCCGGACAGTCGACTATCTGATTCTTTTTAGTAAGAAATCTGTTCCAGAATTTCCAAGCTGACTCTCCGGGCTGTTGAGCTATGTAACTGAGATCGTCTGCATCCGGAGGGCGGACATAAGTCCCTTTAAAATTTTCCCGGAAAGCATCCTCAAGATCTTCCCAACTTCCAATGGTGTTTTCGGGAAGGCTTTTGAGCCAATGCCGAGCTGGCCCTTTAAGCTTGAGGGGTAAGTATTTTATGGCGTGGAGGTCATCTCCTCTGGCCATGTGTATGTGGAGGATATAATCCTCGATCCAGACCCTAGGGTCTGTTGTTCCGTCGTACGCCTCTATGTTTACGGGCTTGAATCCCGCTGGAAATTCATGGTCCAGCACCTCATCGGTGAAACATAAGGGGTGTGCGGCACCCCTGTATTGGGGTGTGCCGTGATGTTCGGATATTTGTTGTGTTGCATTGCTTACTAGAGCTTGCTTTCTTGGCCGGTAGATAGATCTGGCTGTGCCCTCTTTTTGATGCGGATCCTTTGGTGGATTGCGTGCCGGCTTGTGTGCGGCGCCGCTTGCCGCTCCATGGTGGCCATGCGGTCGTCTATCCGACTGGGTGGCTTTCCTATTTTTTGACTATGGGGGCTCTAAGGCCTCCTCATCAAATTCAGGCAGTAGCTTTCGCTTTGGATAGCTTTTTGTGCGGCGACTGCCGCCATATTTATCTGTGGTGTTGCGTACTTTGCTCCATCTGATTCTGAGTGCATCTTCCGCAGTTTTGAGCTTCCGCTTCTGCTTTTTTAGGCTACGTGCAGTGGCGACGAGCCTTTTGTGGAGGTTCTTCTGCTCCATGAGTTTATCCGGCGTAAGGTCGTCCGAACTGTTGTTTTCGCCGGGGACGGGGTGTTCGGTTTGTTTATCCAAGTTGCCCTATTCGGACGCTTTCTCAAAGACATGTTCGTCGTCCGCCGGCTCGTCCTGCTCTATGGCTGGGTCTGTATGGCTACTGTGTCTGTCGAGGCGGGGCTTGGAGCGGCACATACGTCGCCGCTTTGATTGCTTTTCGGGTGAACGATCCCTTGTTGCATCCCTGTGTTCCTCGTCGTTGCTTCCTTTGGGTGTGTCCACCATGCATACATCATGAGATGAGGTGGCTGTCCAGTGCCTTATAGGCGTTGGTTCATGTTCATCTCCTACATCGTCGTCCATACCGTCAATGTCTTCGGAGTCGAAGTCGAGCACGTCGTTTAAATTAACGACAGTGGCTACGAAGTGGGTGGTGGGTGGGCTTTGAATTTCTTCATCATCCGCACCCCAACCTTGTTGACCATAGTCCGGCCAGGGCTCTCCTGATAAAGAGAGAGACTTTAGTGAATTCAGAATATCGCCGAAGGGCGAGTGCTGAAAGATGTCCGCGGCGGTGAACTCCATGATTGGCGCCCAATCGGGTTCGATCGGTAGGGGCGCGGAGGGCTCGGAGTCTGGAGAGGAGTCCGGCTCCTTGGAGTCACGGGCTTCGCAGAGAGTAGGGTTGGTGTTCGGCTGGATCGCCGTAGAGATTGCAGCCCCCGAGGCGGTGTCCAACCACCCATCCTCAATTGGTGTGATCGGCTCCGAGCTAGGGGTCGGAGCGGACACAGGTGCGGCCTCCAGGGCACTGTTCGGCGGCAGAGCTAGATCATGCCCATCGTGACAGTGTGGCGCGCTCGGCTGTGGCTCGAATCCGTCGAAGATTAAGTCTCCGCGGATGTCGGCCATGTAGTTCAAACTTCCAAAATCTGACCTGATGGCCAGGGGCGTAGCTTTCGATCTGCTCCAGATGACCAAGCGAATTGGTCTGTAGTGCAAAGCCGCCGAATACGAAGATCTGTCCGGGGAGAAAAGTCTCACCCTGGATCGCATCGCTGTTGATGATCGGAGAAGCCATCGGGCCTAAAAGTGACGACACAGAGGAACTCTCAATAAAAGCACCAATGTCGGTGTCAAAACCGGTGGATCTCGGGTAGGGGGTCCCGAACTGTGCGTCTAGACGGATGGTAACAGGAGGTAGGGGACCCGATGTTTTACCCAGGTTCGAGCCCTCTTGATGGAGGTAAAACCCTAGGTCCTGCTTGATTAATATTGATGATATGGGTAGTACAAGAGTAGATCTACCACGAGATCAAGGAGGCTAAACCCTAGAAGCTAGCCTATGGTATGATTGTTGTTCTTCCTACAGACTAAAACCCTCCGGTTTATATAGACACCGGAGAGGGCTAGGGTTACACAAAGTCGGTTACAATGGTAGGGGATCTACATATCCGTATCGCCAAGCTTGCCTTCCACGCCAAGGAAAGTCCCTTCCGGACATGGGACGAAGTCTTTAATCTTGTATCTTCATAGTCCAGGAGTCCGGCCGAAGGTATAGTCCGGCTATCCGGACACCCCCTAATCCAGGACTCCCTCACATGTATTGATGCAGAGCATCCTACGGTCATCCCCATGGACCTATCATTGTCTCACCAAGTGCCAAACGACCGATGACACGAGCACAAGCTAGAGCTGTTGAGACCAAGGTGACAGCTCTGCTTAGTGATATTCCATATGACCCACTTGAGACATGGCTACTACGTAAGTACGAAATGTTGTGCATGATTAGGTACCAAGAAGGCCCCCTCAAGGATGCACGTGAAGATGGACAAGTCCCAAAGTACAAGGGTAAAGAGGAACAATGGAAAGAACCGAGAGCAACTCCTAGGTCCCGAACATCCGGCCATGGCCCCGGACATCTAGCCCCTGAAGATTTCCACACAGTCGCAATGCGATAGGGCCCGGACATTCGGCCTCGCATCGGACATCCAGTGACTGGCCCGGAAATCCGGCCTTCCATCACCGAACTGCACCAAATCGGCCTCGCCAGCCCGGACATCCGGCTCCTCGTGAAGGCCCTGACATCCGGCCCGACGCCCGGATGTCCGGCTCCTCCTGTCTGTGCACAGTGAAAGGGCCAAGGCCCATGTACCCCTTCCCTCCTAGACTATTTATACTCCCTCTCCTCCATCTTTCTAGGGTTAGCAAAGGATTAGCTCATTTTAGAGATAGTGCTTTGCTCATCCATTCAGTTCTACTCCATCGAGAGACCGCTGCCTCTACGGAGAAGATCCATCAAATTGATTCAAGACCCCTCACGGGAAGACCCCCAAGACCTCCTCACAAAGAAGAACTACTGCCTCTTGTATCATCTTGTACTACATTTGGATCTTGTATCACTCTTTATGTTCGTGGATCTAGCACATGTGTGATTGCTCTCGTTGATTTGAGTGTCTTTCTCTCGCGTTTCCCCTCGTGTTCTTTGTGTTCTTCATAGGATCCCTCCATTTCATGAAAGATCAGCCCTAGGGTTGCCACCCTACATCATCTTGGTATCATGAGCCTAGGTTGATCACGAATTTGGAGCCCCAACCTTTCTTTTCTAGCCTTGTTGTTGATTTTAACCAAATTTTGAAAATTCCCCGCCAAAAATAGCCCCAAATTTTTTCGTGATTTGTTGGTGTGATGATGTTTTGTTGGATTTGATCTGTGGATTTCGTGTGTAACAGGTAGATCTAGCTTTCCCCCATCATTTCCCCAATTTCCATCCACGAAACTCTCAAATTTTGTCCCGAAATTTCGTTTTGCCCCACGAGATCATGGAGTTTCTCTCGGATTTTTAGGCCCAGACATCCGACCAGTGCCCCTGGACATCTGGCAGCCGATAGCCCGGACATCTGGCCTCCGTAGCCCAACTTCCTACACCCTTCCCTTTCGCCTAACCTTCTCTTAATCTTTCCCGGGTTTCCACT
The DNA here is from genome assembly GCF_003073215.2 of Triticum urartu. NCBI lineage: Eukaryota > Viridiplantae > Streptophyta > Magnoliopsida > Poales > Poaceae > Triticum > Triticum urartu. The sequence continues at coordinate 329,241,616 of NC_053023.1, read as the reverse complement.
TACACTTCCGCATACCACCGCTGCCTTCCGCAACCACCATCGCTTACCCGTTACCAACCCTGAAATTTTAGCACGTTTTATTCTTTCAGAATTTGAGTTGCGGTTTCCGTTTTCTAACGTGTTTTGGCTACTCAGGGATGGTTCAACTACAAAATCATTTCCGCTCATCTTCGCCACGGACTCGTCATCAACAATGACCACTCCACCATTTTGACACCCTTAACCGTAAGCAAGTATGGTAACTTCGATAATACATTTGAGTACTCCCTTGCCATTGCATTGATAACCACAATAACCCATGTTTGTGTCACCTTCCTATCGAGATTAGCTACTGAGTATTGCCGACAATGTTACTTGTGCACATTAGTGCTCATAGTTTCCCATTGCATACATACCATATAATATTGGTACAAGCATCTTGATATCATCTTTTGTGTACAAGGATGTCATCACTTATACAATTGTTATCTTGGTTCATGAAGTTTTGCATTAGAGGACAAAGAAAGAGCTCAAAAGAGAAAGAGCCGAACAAGCTTTTAAGCAAAAGGAAAATATAAGCAAAGAGATTTTAAGCAAGAACCATAGCATCATACTACATTAAGATTGCCATACTCGATCATCTCTGATCATATGATCAGAACACCATACATATAGCATACTTGGGAAGGTTATACATCCACACAAACACAGGCCAGGTGCTATGTGTGCTTCTCTGGCTGCCAAATGGATTGACTTCATTGGTGCTCGTGCCTAGCACGATGTTCCTTGAATCGTCCCCAAATTCTGGGTGTTCGAAGTTCAACGCTTTCCACTGGCTCGCATCCTTAGGGTGACTCAGCATCTTATCTTTTTTATTTATCTCCGGATCATTTCCGTCATCTTCTCGCTTCTTGTCCTCCCTATCCGCGTGCCAACGCAGGAGATTTGCTAGCTTAGGGTCCGTGAAATACCGCTGCAGACGAGGAGTGATTGGAAAGTACCACAACACTTTTCGAGGAGCTTTCTTCCTCTTCTTGTATCGAGTGACGCCGCACACCGGACATCTGGTAGACTCCGCGTGCTCATCCCAATAAATGATGCAATTGTTCATGCACACATGGTATTTCACATGCGGTAAATCCAGAGGACACACGATTTTCTTCGCCTCCTCGAAACTGGTCGGGGACTTGTTCCCCTTGGGAAGACATTCGTGCCAGAATGACATGTTCTCGTCGAAGCATGCGTCGGTCATTTTGTGTTTTACCTTCATCTCCAGAGCCATGAGCGTTACTTTCAGGTGGGTATCCTCGGGCCTTCATCCTTCATACAATGGAGTAACCGCGTCTATCTCCAGTTGATCCAGCTTGGCTTTCTCTCGGGTGGCAGCTCTTGTGTTATCCGTCTGCTTGAGAAGCAGCTCTTGAATATGAGGGTCCTGCACCCAGCCCATCGATGGTCCATCGTCTTCTGCTCCGGCATCTTCATCTTCATGATCATGCCCTTCGTCTTGACCTTCCTCATCATCATGTCCGGCATCTTCTACATGATGACTGTGTACTACATCTACTTCATGATCATGTCCTGGAGATTCTTCGTCTTCTCGCCCGCCCTTGCCGCGGTTGTCTTGCTTCCCTTCCTCATTTCTTGCCCGCCCCCCATGGACAACTTCATAGTCAGCTTCATCACCTTGCCACCGATAGCCATCCATGAAACCACATAAGAGCAGGTGGTCCCGCACCTGTACGGAATCCGGGTCCATAAGGCCCTTCAGCTTGCATCTTCGACACGGACATCTTATCTCCGTCTCGTTCTTTTGAAGCATCTCGGCCTTCGTGGAGCTTAAAAACATATTCACGATGCCTTCGGTCATCGTGCGGACCATGGACTCCTGCGGGGTAGAGCAGAACGGTATTTTAGAACCAAATTTTTTTTGGCATGACGTTGCCTAAAAATAGGACCAAAAAGAATGCATAGTTCCAAATTCTCGCCGAAACGGAAATGAATCAACATTTCGGCAAAATATTGGCAACTATCGCATTTCAAATACCGGTACCTGCAAACACAAACATATGCAACACCATAAACATACGTAGATCTAGGCTATAAAAAGTGTGTACGTTGTTGAAGGGAGAAAAAAGTAGATCTAGAAGATAAAGAAAGCTTTCCCCTTACTTACCTATCAAAAAAAAGGAAATTTAACCACTTAATTTGGGTGAATCTATGGTGCAAATGAGGTGACGAGGAGGAGGCAGCCGAGACCAAGCTTGGTAGAGGTGGAGAGAATGAAGTGGGGAAAGTGAGTGTGGTAGGTGGCTGTCCAAAATATCTAGCTGCTCCCAGGTTACCAATGGCGCACCACCTAAGAATGTGCCATTCGTAACCAGGGTTACTAATGGCGCACCTGGTGAGTGATACGTCTCCAACGTATATATAATTTTTGATTGTTCCGTGCTATTACATTATCAACCTTGGATGTTTTATATGCATTTATATGCTATTTTATATGATTTTTGGGACTAACCTATTAACCCAGAGCCAAGTGCCAGTTTTTTTTGTACCTTGTTTTAGAGTATCGCAGAAAAGGAAAATCAAACGGAGTCCAATTGATCTGAAACTTCACGGAACTTATTTTTGGAAGGAAAGCAACCCGGGAGACTTGGAGTCCACGTCAAGAAAGCAACAAGGAAGCCACGAGGCAGGGGCGCCCCCCCAGGGCGCGCCCTCCACCCTCGTGGACCCCTCGCGGCTCCCCTGACGTACTTTTTCCTCCTATATATATCCATATACCCTAAAATGATCGGGGAGCACAATAGATCGGGAGTTCCACCGCCAGAAGCCTCCGTAGCCACCGAAAGCCAATCTAGACACGTTCCGGCACCCTGCCGGAGGGGGAATCCCTCTCCGGTGGCCATCTTCATCATCCCAGTGCTCTCCATGACGAGGAGGGAGTAGTTCTCCCTCGGGGCTGAGGGTATGTACCAGTAGCTATGTGTTTGATCTCTCTCTCGTGTTCTTGATTTGGCACGATCTTGATGTATTGCGAGCTTTGTTATTATAGTTGGATCTTATGTTTCTCCTCCCCCTCTACTCTCTTGTAATGGATTGAGTTTCCCCTTCAAAGTTATCTTATCGGATTGAGTCTTTAAAGATTTGAGAACACTTGATGTATGTCTTGTCGTGCGTATCTGTGGTGACAATGGGATACCACGTGATTCACTTGATGTATGTTTTGGTGATCAACTTGTGGGTTCCTCCCATGAACCTATGCATAGGGGTTGGCACACGTTTTCGTCGTGATTCTCCGGTAGAAACTTTGGGGAACTCTTTGAGGTTCTATGTGTTGGTTGAATAGATGAATCTGAGATTAATCATACCCACAGATACTTGAGGTGACACTGGAGTATCTAGGTGACATTCGGGTTTTGGTTGATTTGTGTCTTAAGGTGTTATTCTAGTACGAACTCTAGGGCTGTTTGTGACACTTATAGGAATAGCCCAACAGATTGATTGGAAAGAATAACTTTGAGGTGGTTTCGTACCCTACCATAATCTCTTCGTTTATTCTCCGCTATTAGTGACTTTGGAGTGACTCTTTGTTGCATGTTGAGGGATAGTTATATGATCCAATTATGTTATTATTATTGATAGGACTTGCACTAGTGAAAGTATGAACCCTAGGCCTTGTTTCGACACATTGCAATACCGTTTACGCTCACTTTTATCATCCGTTACCTTGCTGTTTTTATATTTTTAGATTACAACAACTATTATCTACCATCCATATACCACTTGTATCACCATATCTTCGTCGAACTAGTGCACCTATACAATTTACCATTGTATTGGGTGTGTTGGGGACACAAGAGACTCTTTGTTATTTGGTTGGAGGGTTGCTTGAGAGAGACCATCTTCATTCTACGCCTCCTACGGATTGATAAACCTTAGGTCATCCACTTGAGGGAAATTTGCTACTGTCCTACAAACCTCTGCACTTGGAGGCCCAACAATGTCTACAAGAAGAAGGTTGTGTAGTAGACATGAAGCTCTTTTCTGGTGTCGTTGCCAGGGAGGTTAGCGCTTGAAGGTATATCTTTAGATCTTGCAATCAAGTCTTCTTGTTTCTTATTGTATCACTAGTTTAGTCTATAATAGAAAACTACAAAAAAAAGGAATTAAGGATGCCTCATATGCTTCATCTTTTTAATGTCTTCTGTGAGTATAAGGATTCCGATAATTGTGCTCAAGTGCTAGAAGAAGAATGCATTAGAATGTTTGGCACTAAATATTTGAATGATGAGCATGATTGGAATGTTGTTAGTATGAATTCCTTGAATATCCATGATGCTAATGATATGCAAAGCCATAAGCTTGGGGATGCTATGTTTGGTGAAGATGATATTTTTTGTCCCCCAAGTTTTGCTGAGCAAATTTATTATGTTGATAGCATACCTCCTATTTATGATGATTATATTGATGAAAGTGGATTGGAGAGGTCATGACTTTATTTTGTGATGAATCCACTATTTCGGAAGAGGTTCCAATTGATTATGAGAACAAAGTTGCTATCTATGATGATTATTGTGATGACTTGTATGCTATAAACAATAATTATACCCATGAAACTTGTCATCATGATTTTAGTTTTCAATTGGATTATGCCTCAGATGAAAATTATTTTGTTGAGTTTGCTCCCACTATTATTCACGAGAAGAATTTTGCTTGTGTGGATAGTAATAAAATTTCTATGCTTGTAGATCATGAAAAGAATGCTTTATGTGATAGTTATATTGTTGAATTCATTCATGATTCTACTGAAAATTATTATGAGGGGGGAACATATGCTTGTAGGAATTGCAATAATACCAAGTTTCCTCTCTATGTGTTGAAAATATTGAAGTTATCCTTGTTTTGCCTTCCTATGCAAGTTGATTCTTGTTCCCACAAGTTGTTTGCTCACAAAATACCTATGCATAGGAAGTGGTTTAGGCTTAAATGTGCTAATCATATTCTTCATGATGCTCTCTTTATGTTTCTATTCTTATATTTTATGTGAGCATCGTTGAAATAATCATACCTAGCTAGGGGCGTTAAACGATAGCGCTTGTTGGGAGGCAACCCAATCCTATTCTTGTTCTTTACTTTTTGCTCCTGTTTAGTAATAAATAATTTATCTAGCCTCTGTTATGATTAAGTTTTTATGCTTTTAATTAGTGTTTGTGCCAAGTAGAACCTTTGGGAAGACTTGTGGAAAGTCTTTGCGATCATGCTGTAAAAAACAGAAACTTCAGCGCTCACGAGAATTGCTGCCATTTTTTATTGGAGAGTGATATTTAGTTAATTATTTTTTAAGATGATTAATAGATAAATTCCTCATCTCCAGAAATTTATTTGAGAATTTTATGAGTTCCAGAAGTGTACGTGTGATCCAGATTACTACAGACTGTTCTGTTTTTGACAGATTCTGTTTTTTCATGTGTTGTTTACTTATTTTGATGAATCTATGGCTAGTAAAAGAGTTTATAAACCATAGATAAGTTGGAATACCGTAGGTTTAACACCAATATAAATAAAGAATGAGTTCATTACAGTACCTTGAAGTGGTGATTTATTTTCTTATACTAACGGAGCTTACGAGTTTTCTGTTAAGTTTTGTGTTGTGAAGTTTTCAAGTTTTGGGTAAAGATTCGATGGACTATGGAATAAGGAGTGGCAAGAGTCTAAGATTGGGGATGCCCAAGGCACCCCAAGGTACTATTCAAGGACAACCAAGAGCCTAAGCTTGGGGATGCCCTGGAAGGCATCCCCTCTTTCGTCTTCATTTATTGGTAACTTTACTTGGAGCTATATTTTTATTCACCACATGATATGTGTTTTGCTTGGAGCGTCAGTTTATTTTGTTAGGATTTGCTTGATGTTTGAATAAAATACCAAGATCTGAAATTATTAAATGTTGGAGAGTCTTCATATAGTTGCATAAATGTTCGACTACTCATTGATCTTCACTTATATCTTTCGGAGTAGTTTGTTGTTGATCTAGTGCTTCACTTATATATTTTTAGAGCACGGTGGCGGTTTTATTTTGAAGAATTAGACGAACTCTCTGTAACACCGACGACGCGTCTATATCTCCCATGTGTCGGAGCACGACTTAGAGGCATAACCGCATTGTAGGCAATGTCGCAAGAGGGGTAATCTTTACACATCCCATGTACTGAATAAGAAAAGAGGTACATAGTTGGCTTACAATCGCCACGTCACACAATAGCATAAATATTGAAGGAAATATGCCCTAGAGGCAATAATAAAGTTATTATTTATTTCCTTATAATCATGATAAATGTTTATTATTCATGCTATAATTGTATTAACCGGAAACATAATACATGTGTGAATACATAGACAAACAAAGTGTCACTAGTATGCCTCTGCTTGACTAGCTCATTAATCAAAGATGGTTATGTTTCCTAACCATGAACAATGAGTTGTTATTTGATTAACGAGGTCACATCATTAGTTGAATGATCTGATTGACATGACCCATTCCATTAGCTTAGCACCCGATCGTTTAGTATGTTGCTATTGCTTTCTTCATGACTTATACATGTTCCTATAACTATGAGATTATGCAACTCCCGTTTACCGGAGGAACACTTTGGGTACTACCAAACGTCACAACGTAACTGGGTGATTATAAAGGAGTACTACAGGTGTCTCCAATGGTACATGTTGGGTTGGCGTATTTCGAGATTAGGTTTTGTCACTCCGATTGTCGGAGAGGTATCTCTGGGCCCTCTCGGTAATACACATCACATAAGCCTTGCAAGCATTACAACTAATATGTTAGTTGTGAAATGATGTATTACAGAACGAGTAAAGAGACTTGCCGGTAACGAGATTGAACTAGGTATTGGATACCGACGATCGAATCTCGGGCAAGTAACATACCGATGACAAAAGGAATAACGTATGTTGTTATGCGGTCTGACCGATAAAGATCTTCTTAGAATATGTAGGAGCCAATATGGGCATCCAGGTCCCGCTATTGGTTATTGACCGGAGACGTGTCTCGGTCATGTCTACATTGTTCTCGAACCGTAGGGTCCGCACGCTTAACGTTTCGATGACAGTTATATTATGAGTTTATGAGTTTTGATGTACCGAAGGAGTTCGGAGTCCCGGATGAGATTGGGGACATGACGGGGAGTCTCGAAATGGTCGAGACGTAAAAATCGATATATTGGACGACTATATTCGGACATCGGAAAGGTTCCGAGTGATCCGAGTATTTTTCGGAGTACCGGAGAGTTACGGGAATTCGCCGGGGAGTATATGGGCCTTATTGGGCTTCAGGGGAAAGAGATAGGAGAGGTTGGGCGCCCCCCCCCCCAAGGCCTAGTCCGAATTGGACTAGGGGGAAGGGCTGCACCCCCTCCTTCCTTCTCTCCTCTTTTCCCTTGCCTTGACTCCTACTCCTAATACATGGAAGGACTCCTAGTTGGACTAGGAAAAGGGGAATTCTACTCCCGGTGGGAGTAGGACTCCCCTAGGGCGCGCCATAGAGAGGGCCGGCCCTCCCCTCCTCCACTCCTTTATATACGGGGGCAGGGGGCACCCCATAGACACACAAGTTGATCATTGAGATCGTTCCTTAGCCGTGTACGGTGCCCCCTGCCACCATATTCCACCTCGATCATATCGTTGTAGTGCTTAGGCGAAGCCCTGCGTCGGTAGAACATCAAGATCGTCACCACGCCGTCGTGCTGACGGAACTCTTCCCCAACGCTTTGCTGGATCGGAGCTCGGGGATCGTCATCGAGCTGTACGTGTGCTAAGAACTCGGAGGTGCCGGAGTAACGGTGCTTGGATCGGTCGGATCGGGAAGAAGACGTACGACTACTTCCTCTATGTTGTGTCAACGCTTCCGTTGCGATCTACAAGGGTACGTAGATCATACTCTCCCCTTGTTGCTGTGCATCACCATGATCTTGCGTGTGCGTAGGAAATTTTTTGAAATTACTACGTTCCCCAACAGTGGCATCCGAGCCTAGGTTTTATGGTTTGATGTTATTTGCACGAGTAGAACACAAGTGAGTTGTGGACGATACAAGTCATAATGCCTACCAGCATGTCATACTTTGGTTCGGCGGTGTTGTTGGACGAGACGACCCGGACCAACCTTACGCGTACGCTTACGCGAGACCGGTTCCCTCGACGTGCTTTGCACATAGATGGCTTGCGGGCGACTGTCTCTCCAACTTTAGTTGAACCAAGTGTGGCTACGCCCGGTCCTTGCGAAGGTTAAAACGGAGTCTATTTGACAAACTATCGTTGTGGTTTTGATGCGTAGGTGAGATTGGTTCTTTCTTAAGCCTGTAGCAGCCATGTAAAACATGCAACAACAAAGTAGAGGACGTCTAACTTGTTTTTGCAGGGCATGTTGTGATGTGATATGGTCAAGGCATGATGCTGAATTTTATTGTATGAGATGATCATGTTTTGTAACCGAGTTATCGGCAACTGGCAGGAGCCATATGGTTGTCGCTTTATTGTATGCAATGCAATCGCAATGTAATGCTTTACTTTATTACTAAACGGTAGTGATAGTCGTGGAAGCATAAGATTGGCGAGACGACAACGATGCTACGATGGAGATCAAGGTGTCGCGCCGGTGACGATGGTGATCATGACGGTGCTTCGGAGATGGATATCACAAGCACAAGATGATGATGGCCATATCATATCACTTATATTGATTGCATGTGATGTTTATCTTTTTTATGCATCTTATCTTGCTTTGATTGACGGTAGCATTATAAGATGATCTCTCACTAAATTATCAAGAAGTGTTCTCCCTGAGTATGCACCGTTGCCAAAGTTCGTCGTGCCCAGACACCACGTGATGATCGGGTGTGATAAGCTCTACGTCCATCTACAATGGGTGCAAGCCAGTTTTGCACACGCAGAATACTCAGGTTAAACTTGACGAGCCTAGCATATACAGATATGGCCTCGGAACACGGAGACCGAAAGGTCGAGCGTGAATCATATAGTAGAGATGATCAACATAACGATGTTCACCATTGAAGACCATTCCATCTCACGTGATGATCGGTTATGGTTTAGTTGATTTGGATCACGTGATCACTTAGAGGATTAGAGGGATGTCTATCTAAGTGGGAGTTCTTAAGTAATATGATTAATTGAACTTAAACTTATCATGAACTTAGTACCTGATAGTATCTTGCTTGTTTATGTTGATTGTAGATAGATGGCTCGTGCTGTTGTTCCGTTGAATTTTAATGCCTTCCTTGAGAAAGCAAAGTTGAAAGATGATGGTAGCAATTATACGGACTGGGTCCGTAACTTGAGGATTATCCTCATTGCTGCTCAGAAGAATTACATCCTGGAAGCACCGCTGGGTGCCAGGCCTGCTGCTGGAGCAACTCCAGATGTTATGAACGTCTGGCAGAGCAAAGCTGATGACTACTCGATAGTTCAGTGTGCCATGCTTTACGGCTTAGAATCGGGACTTCAACGACGTTTTGAACGTCATGGAGCATATGAGATGTTCCAGGAGTTGAAGTTAATATTTCAAGCAAATGCCCGGATTGAGAGATATGAAGTCTCCAATAAGTTCTATAGCTGCAAGATGGAGGAGAACAGTTCTGTCAGTGAGCATATACTCAAAATGTCTGGGTATAATAATCACTTGATTCAATTGGGAGTTAATCTTCCAGATGATTGCGTCATTGACAGAATTCTCCAATCACTGCCACCAAGCTACAAGAGCTTCGTGATGAACAAGACTATTCCCGAGCTCTTTGCAATGCTGAAAGCTGCGGAGGTAGAAATCAAGAAGGAGCATCAAGTGTTGATGGTTAACAAGACCACTAGTTTCAAGAAAAAGGGCAAAGGGAAGAAAAAGGGGAACTTCAAGAAGAACAGCAAGCAAGTTGCTGCTCAGGAGAAGAAACCCAAGTCTGGACCTAAGCCTGAAACTGGGTGCTTCTACTGCAAGCAGACTGGTCACTGGAAGCGGAACTGCCCCAAGTATTTGGCGGATAAGAAGGATGGCAAGTGAACAAAGGTATATGTGATATACATGTTATTGATGTGTACCTTAATAGAGCTCGCAGTAGCACCTGGGTATTTGATACTGGTTCTGTTGCTAATATTTGCAACTCGAAACAGGGACTACGGAATAAGCGGGCACTGGCAAAGGACGAGGTGACGATGCGCGTGGGAAACGGTTCCAAAGTCGATGTGATCGCGGTCGGCACGCTACCTCTACATCTACCTTCGGGATTAATATTAGACCTAAATAATTGTTATTTGGTGCCAGCGTTGAGCATGAACATTATATCTGGATCTTGTTTAATGCGAGACGGTTATTCATTTAAATCAAAGAATAATGGTTGTTCTATTTACATGAGTAATATCTTTTATGGTCATGCACCCTTGAAGAGTGGTCTATTCTTATTGAATCTCAATAGTAGTAATACACATATTCATAATGTTGAAGCCAAAAGATGCAGAGTTGATAATGAAAGTGCAACTTATTTGTGGCACAGTCGTTTAGGTCATATCGGTGTAAAGCGCATGAAGAAACTCCATACTGATGGACTTTTGGAACCACTTGATTATGAATCACTTGGTACTTGTGAACCGTGCCTCATGGGCAAGATGACTAAAACACCGTTCTCCGGTACAATGGAGAGAGCAACAGATTTGTTGGAAATCATACATACCAATGTATGTGGTCCGATGAATATTGAGGCTCGTGGCGGATATCTTTATTTTCTCACCTTCACAGATGATTTAAGCAGATATGGGTATATCTACTTAATGAAACATAAGTCTGAAACATTTGAAAAGTTCAAAGAATTTCAGAGTGAAGTGGAAAATCATCGTAACAAGAAAATAAAGTTTCTACGATCTGATCGTGGAGGAGAATATTTGAGTTACGAGTTTGGTGTACATTTGAAAAACTGTGGAATAGTTTCGCAACTCACGCCACCCGGAACACCACAGCGTAATGGTGTGTCCTAACGTCATAATCGTACTTTACTAGATATGGTGCGATCTATGATGTCTCTTACAGATTTACCGCTATCGTTTTGGGGTTATGCTTTACAGACGGCCGCATTCACGTGAAATAGGGCACCGTCAAAATCCGTTGAGACGACGCCATATGAACTATGGTTTGGCAAGAAACCAAAGTTGTAGTTTCTTAAAGTTTGGGGCTGCGATGCTTATGTGAAAAAGCTTCAACCTGATAAGCTCGAACCCAAATCGGAGAAATGTGTCTTCATAGGATACCCAAAGGAGACTATTGGGTACACCTTCTATCACAGATCCGAAGGCAGGACATTCGTTGCTAAGAATGGATCCTTTCTAGAGAAGGAGTTTCTCTCGAAAGAAGTGAGTGGGAGGAAAGTAGAACTTGACGAGGTAACTGTACCAACTCCCTTACTGGAAAGTAGTACATCACAGAAAACTGTTTCAGTGACACCTACACCAGTTAGTGAGGAAGCTAATGATAATGATCATGAAACTTCAGATCAAGATACTACTGAACCTCGTAGATCAACTAGAGTAAGATCCGCACCAGAGTGGTACGGTAATCCTGTTCTGGAGGTCATGCTACTAGATCATGATGAACCTACGAACTATGAAGAAGCGATGGTGAGCCCAGATTCCGCAAAGTGGCTTGAAGCCATGAAATCTGAGATGGGATCCATGTATGAGAACAAAGTATGGACTTTGGTTGACTTGCCCGATGATCGGCAAGCAATTGAGAATAAATGGATCTTCAAGAAGAAGACTGACGCTGACGGTAATGTTACTGTCTACAAAGCTCGACTTGTCGCGAAAGGTTTTCGACAAGTTCAAGGGGTTGACTACGATGAGACTTTCTCACCCGTAGCGATGCTTAAGTCTGTCCGAATCATGTTAGCGATTGCCGCATTTTATGATTATGAAATTTGGCAGATGGATGTCAAAACTGCATTCCTGAATGGATTTCTAGAAGAAGAGTTGTATATGATGCAACCGGAAGGTTTTGTCGATCCAAAGGGAGCTAACAAAGTGTGCAAGCTCCAGCGGTTCATTTATGGACTGGTGCAAGCTTCTCGGAGTTGGAATAAACGCTTTGATAGTGTGATCAAAGCATTTGGTTTTATACAGACTTTCGGAGAAGCCTGTATTTACAAGAAAGTGAGTGGGAGCTCTGTAGCATTTCTGATATTATATGTGGATGACATATTATTGATTGGAAATGATATGGAATTTCTGGATAGCATAAAGGGATACTTGAATAAAAGTTTTTGAATGAAAGACCTCGGTGAAGCTGCTTACATATTAGGCATAAAGATCTATAGAGATAGATCAAGACGCTTAATTGGACTTTCACAAAGCACATACCTTGACAAGATTTTGAAGAAGTTCAAAATGGATCAAGCAAAGAAAGGGTTCTTGCCTGTGCTACAAGGTGTGAAGTTGAGTAAGACTCAATGCCCGACCACTGCAGAAGATAGAGAGAAAATGAAAGATGTTCCCTATGCTTCAGCCATAGGCTCTATCATGTATGCAATGCTGTGTACCAGACCTGATGTGTGCCTTGCTATAAGTTTAGCAGGGAGGTACCAAAGTAATCCAGGAGTGGATCACTGGACAGCGGTCAAGAACATCCTGAAATACCTGAAAAGGACTAAGGATATGTTTCTTGTATATGGAGGTGACAAAGAGCTCACCGTAAAAGGTTACGTTGATGCAAGCTTTGACACTGATCCGGACGATTCTAAATCGCAAACCGGATACGTGTTTACATTGAACGGTGGAGCTGTCAGTTGGTGCAGTTCTAAACAAAGCGTCGTAGCGGGATCTACATGTGAAGCAGAGTACATAGCTGCTTCGGAAGCAGCGAACGAAGGAGTCTGGATGAAGGAGTTCATATCCGATCTAGGTGTCATACCTAGTGCATCGGGTCCAACGAAAATCTTTTGTGACAATACTGGTGCAATTGCCTTGGCAAAGGAATCCAGATTTCACAAGAGGACCAAACACATCAAGAGACGCTTCAATTCCATCCGGGATCTAGTCCAGGTGGGAGACATAGAGATTTGCAAGATACATACGGATCTGAATGTTGCAGACCCGTTGACTAAGCCTCTTCCACGAGCAAAACATGATCAGCACCAAGGCTCCATGGGTGTTAGAATCATTACAGTGTAATCTAGATTATTGACTCTAGTGCAAGTGGGAGACTGAAGGAAATATGCCCTAGAGGCAATAATAAAGTTATTATTTATTTCCTTATAATCATGATAAATGTTTATTATTCATGCTAGAATTGTATTAAACGGAAACATAATACATGTGTGAATACATAGACAAACAAAGTGTCACTAGTATGCCTCTGCTTGACTAGCTCGTTAATCAAAGATGGTTATGTTTCCTAACCATGAACAATGAGTTGTTATTTGATTAACGAGGTCACATCATTAGTTGAATGATCTGATTGACATGACCCATTCCATTAGCTTAGCACCCGATCGTTTAGTATGTTGCTATTGCTTTCTTCATGACTTATACATGTTCCTATGACTATGAGATTATGCAACTCCCGTTTGCCGGAGGAACACTTTGTGTGCTACCAAACGTCACAACGTAACTGGGTTGATTATAAAGGAGTACTACAGGTGTCTCCAATGGTACATGTTGGGTTGGCGTATTTCGAGATTAGGTTTTGTCACTCCGATTGTCGGAGAGGTATCTCTTGGCCCTCTCGGTAATACACATCACATAAGCCTTGCAAGCATTACAGCTAATATGTTAGTTGTGAAATGATGTATTACAGAACGAGTAAAGAGACTTGCCGGTAACGAGATTGAACTAGGTATTGGATACCGACGATCGAATCTCGGGCAAGTAACATACCGATGACAAAAGGAATAACGTATGTTGTTATGCGGTCTGACCGATAAAGATCTTCTTAGAATATGTAGGAGCCAATATGGGCATCCAGGTCCCGCTATTGGTTATTGACCGGAGACGTGTCTCGGTCATGTCTACATTGTTCTCGAACCGTAGGGTCCGCACGCTTAACGTTTCGATGACAGTTATATTATGAGTTTATGAATTTTGATGTACCGAAGGAGTTTGGAGTCCCGGATGAGATCGGGGACATGATGAGGAGTCTCGAAATGGTCGAGACGTAAAAATCGATATATTGGACGACTATATTCGGACATCGGAAAGGTTCCGAGTGATCCGAGTATTTTTCGGAGTACCGGAGAGTTACGGGAATTCGCCGGGGAGTATATGGGCCTTATTGGGCTTTAGGGGAAAGAGATAGGAGAGGTTGGGCGCCCCCCAAGGCCTAGTCCGAATTGGACTAGGGGGAAGGGCTGCGCCCCCTCCTTCCTTCTCTCCTCTTTTCCCTTGCCTTGACTCCTACTCCTAATACATGGAAGGACTCCTAGTTGGACTAGGAAAAGGGGAATCCTACTCCCGGTGGGAGTAGGACTCCCCTAGGGCGCGCCATAGAGAGGGCCGGCCCTCCCCTCCTCCACTCCTTTATATACGGGGGCAGGGGGCACCCCATAGACACACAAGTTGATCATTGAGATCGTTCCTTAGCCGTGTGCGGTGCCCCCTGCCACCATATTCCACCTCGATCATATCGTTGTAGTGCTTAGGCGAAGCCCTGCGTCGGTAGAACATCAAGATCGTCACCACGCCGTCGTGCTGACGGAAGTCTTCCCCAACGCTTTGCTGGATCGGAGCTCGGGGATCGTCATCGAGCTGTACGTGTGCTAAGAACTCGGAGGTGCCGGGTAACGGTGCTTGGATCGGTCGGATCAGGAAGAAGACGTACGACTACTTCCTCTATGTTGTGTCAACGCTTCCGTTGCGATCTACAAGGGTACGTAGATCATACTCTCCCCTCGTTGCTGTGCATCACCATGATCTTGCGTGTGCGTAGGAATTTTTTTGAAATTACTACGTTCCCCAACGAATATATCATTACATTCATCCAGATACAATCAAGGTCCGACTACGGAACCAAAATAAAGACAACCCCAAATGCATAATGTCCCCGATCGCCCCAACTGGGCACCACTACTGATCATCTGGAAAAGGAAACGTAGTATCGTCCTGAGTCCTCATCGAACTCCCACTTGAGCTCAGTCGAATCTCCTGGAATGGTTACATCGGTCCCTGCATCTGGTTTTGGAAGTAATCTGTGAGTCACGGGGACTCAGCAATCTCACACCCTCGCGATCAAGACTATTTAAGCTTATAGGTAGGTAAAAGGTATGAGGTGAGCTGTAGCGAGCACTAGCATATATGGTGGCTAACATACGCAAATGAGAGCGAGGAGAGAAGGAAATGCACGGTCGAGAAACTATGATCAAGAAGTGATCCTAGAACAGTCTACGTTCAAGCATAACACGAGACCGTGTTCTCTTCCCGGACTCCGCCAAAAAGAGACCATCACGGCTACACACGCTGTTGATTCATTTTAATTAAGTTTAAGTTTCAGGTTTTCTACAACCGGACATTAACAAATTCCCATCTACCCATAACCGCGGGCACAGCTTTCGAAAGTTCAAATCCCTGCAGGGGAGTCCCAACTTAGCCAATCACAAGCTCTCACAGTCAACGAAGGATATTCCTTCTCACAAGACAACCCGATCAGACTCAGAATCCCGGTTACAAGACATCTCGACAATGGTAAAACTAAACCAGCAAAACCGCCCGAATGTGCCGACAAATCCCGATAGGAGCTGCACATATCTTGTTCTCAGGGCACACTCGGATGAGACATCCTACAAGTAAAACCAACCCTCAAGTTGCCCCGAGGTGGCCCCGCAGTCTACTCGGTTCAGACCAACACTCAGAGGAGCATTGGCCCAGGGGGGTTTAAAATAAAGATGACCCTTGAGTCCACGGAACCCAAGGGAAAAAGAGGCTAGGTGGCGAATGGTAAAACCAAGGTTGGGCTTTGCTGGAGGAGTTTTATTCAAGGCAAACTGTTAAGGGGTTCCCATTATAACCCAACCATGTAAGGAACGCAAAATCAAGGAACATAACACCGGTATGATGGAAACTAAGGCGGCAAGAGTGGAACAAAACACCAGGCATAAGGCCGAGCCTTCCACCCTTTACCAAGTATATAGATGCATTAAAGTAGACAAGATATAATAATGATATCCCAAGAAATAAACATGTTCCAACAAGGAACAAACTCCAATCTTCACCTGCAACTAGCAACGCTATAAGAGGGGCTGAGCATAGCGGTAACATAGCCAAACAACGGTTTGCTAGGAAAAGGTGAGTTAGAGATTTGACATGGCAATATGGGAGGCATAGTAAAGCATGGTGGTAGGTATCGTAGCATAGGCATAGCAATAGAACGAGCATCTAGCAAGCAAAGATAGAAGTGATTTCGAGGGTATGGTCATCTTGCCTGCAAAGTTCTCCGAGTTGACGTAAGCTTGATCCTCGTAAACGTTCTCAACGGGCTCCTCGATCACGTACTCGTCTCCCGGCTCTATCCAAATCGAGAACACAAGCAAAGGGAGACACAATCAACCACGGTGCAATGCACAAGCAACATGATGCAAAACATGGCATAATATGCGGGGTGTGATATGCGATGCATATGCATGCTTCGGAAAGGAAAGATTGAACCTGGCCTCAACTTGGAAAACCAAGAGTGCCACTAGAAAGATGAGTTGATTTCGGTCGAAATCGATATAAAGACCACCGGAATCGGATGCATGGTTTGCAAATGGCAAGCAAAACAATAATGGCACAAAGCTGCGATTAACAGCACGAGGCCATCTAAATGCATCAAGAACAACAAGCTACTGCCCCTAACATAGCAACAAGGCACATGGCAGTGATCCACTCAAGATGCTTGACAAAATATGAACACTAAGCTATGGCTAATGCACTCAATAGCAGGTTCAAACAAGCATGGCAAAAGTGCAAAAGATATCAGGTTACAGACTTAGTGAAAATAACATGCCAGGAATTTAACATCAGGAAGCAATGTTTAGAGCAAGATAATAGCATGCTATAGGAACATATCATGGCAAAGTAAGGCATGGCATGAAGCTAATAAAAGCATACAACAAAATTCCCTCACTGACCATAAGCCAAAAGGGATCAGAAAATACAATGGCAACCATGTGAACATAGCAACTTTCGTTAACAGATTCAGACTTAGCAGAAAACTGGAACATGGCAAAATAGATTCACGTAGGCATGTCTACGAGTTCGATGCACTCACCACAAGGCATTGCATGATAAAATAAGCGTACACCTAGCAATTAGACATGATGAATAAGCTAACCAAGGCAAGACCACTCTCATAGCATGCAAGGATCAAATACAACAACCTCGGCAAAATTGCTTAACACGTAAACAATCTGTCAGGAACATTTTATAGAAAAAGTAGAGCAAGATTGAGTCATGCTAGGGTGCTCCATAATTGCAAACAAAGACATGGATGGATAGAGCACAACAATATCTCAAAATCATCCTTACTGAACATGCTCAAAAGAGGCATGGATCACTCTGTAGCAACAAGAATACATGGCATAAAGATATTATCAGGGAAAAGACTTAGAAGATTTCTAAGTCCCTGAAATCAGCAACATCACGAGAGCTACTTTGCATGCTTGTGCTAGTCACAACAAAGATCACAAAAATACATGGCATACACCCCTGTAAAGATGGCATGGCATACTTGAAAACACATGTAGGGCTCAAGATCATAGGACGCACACATTAAACATGGCAAAAATGACAAATGTCCAAACTCTGCTAAGAAACTGAAACAAACATTGCATTGCACTCCTGCAACAGATTTTATGGCATCAAGATGAACTCAAATGAACATGGTGCAATGGAATGAAATGAAGTACTCGTTGAGACGAACAATTTGATATGCTACACGCCTAAAACGGAGCCACGGATGCAAAGTTATGGCATGATGAAATATGCTAAAAAGTAATAGGACTGGGGAGAAAAATTAGGTCAACCCTCAAGTTCCAGATCTGGATTAGGCACGGTCTCCGAGGTTTGTCGCCGTTCGCATCGGAGTCGACGAGGACGGCGGTCGGAGTCGTCAGGGACGCCGAAGGAGCGGGATCCGGCCGGAGAGCTCGCCGGGGAGGCGCGAGGCGGCGAGGGGCGACGAGGACGGTGGAGGCACGGCAGGGCGGCGCGGGTGGAGGGAGCCGGGCGGCGCGGCGCACGGCGAAGGTGGCAGCGGCGGCCGGCGACGAGGCGGGCGAGACGGCGTCGGCGCGGTTGCTGCGGCGTGGGGCGGCGCGGTGAAGGAGGAGGCCGGGCGGCGCGATGGGCCTCGGGGGCCCGCCCAGGGCTCGGTGGGCCGGGGTGGACGGAGGCGGCTGGGTGAATGGCGTGATGCCATGTGGCGGCGGCGGCGTAGGTCGGACACGTCCGGCCGGCGATTTTCGTCCAGCGGCGCGAGGAGAGGGGAGGGGGTTAGGATTTGACCCGGGATTTGGACGGGGTGCACATATTTATAGGTAGAGGGAGCTAGGAGGCTCCAAATTGAGCACGGTTTGCGGCCACGCGATCGTGATCGAACGACCGAGATGATGGAGGGCGTTTATGTGGGTTTTGGGCCACTTTGGAGAGGTGTTGGGCTGCAACACACACGAGGCCTTTTCGGTTCCTCGGTTAACCGTTGGAGTATCAAACGAAGTCCAAATGGCACGAAACTTGACAGGCGGTCTACCGGTAGTGAAACAAGGCCGCTTGGCATGTCTTGGTCCAATCCGAGAACGTTTAAAACACGCACACGAAAAGAGGTAAAAGGGGACATCGGAGGACATAGTAGCGCCGGAATGCAAAACGGACAACAGGGAAAATGCTCGGATGCATGAGACGAACACGTATGCAAATGTGATGCACATGATGACTTGATATGACATGCATGACAAAGACAAAAGCAACACGGAGATAAGAACCCGACAACGAGGAAATATCATAACTTAGTGCCGGAAATGGCAAGAGTTGGAATACAAATATGGTAGGTTACATATGGGGCGTTACACTCTCATGCTTCACTTATATTATTTTGAGAGTCTTTAGAATAGCATGGTAATTTGCTTTGGTTATGAAATTAGTCCTAATATGATGGGCTTCCAAGAGGGATATAATAAAAACTTTCATATAAGTGCATTGAATACTAAGAGAAGTTTGATACTTGATGATTGTTTTGTGATATGGAGATAGTGATATCAAAGTTGTGCTAGTTGGGTAGTTGTGAATTTGAGAAATACTTGTGTTGAAGTTTGCAAGTGTCGTAGCATGCACGTGTGGTAAACGTTGTGTAACAAATTTGAAACATGAGGTGTTATTTGATTGTCTTCCTTATGAGTGGCGGTCGGGGACAAGCGATGGTCTTTTCCTACCAATCTATCCCCCTAGGAGCATGCACGTAATGCTTAGTTTTTGATGACTTGTAGATTTTTGAAATAAGTTCATGGATTATACGCACTCTTACCCTTCCATCATTGCTAGCCTCTTCGTTACCGTGCATTGCCCGTTCTCACATTGAGAGTTGGTGCAAACTTCGTCGGTGCATCCAAACCCCGTTATATGATACACTCTTTCACACATAAACCTCCTTATATCTTCCTCAAAACAGCCACCATACCTACCTATTATGGAATTTCCATAGCCATTCCGAGATATATTTCCATGCGACTTTCCACCATTCTGTTTATCATGACACATTCATCATTGTCATATTGCTTAGCATGATCATGTAGTTGACATAGTATTTGTGGCAAAGCCACCGTTCATAATTCTTTCATACATGTCACTCTTGGTTCATTGCATATCCCGGTACACCGCTGGAAGCATTCATATACAGTCATATTTTGTTCTAGCATCGAGTTGTAATCATTGAGTTGTAAATAAATAGAAGTGTGATGATCATCATTTTCTAGAGCATTGTCCCAAGTGAGGAATAAAAAAAGAGAAAGGCCATAAAAAAGAGAAGGCCCCAAAAAAGAGAAAGGCCATAAAAAGTAGAAGGCCCAAAAAATGAGAGAAAAAGAGAGAAGGGACAATGCTACTATCCTTTGCCACACTTGGGCTTCAAAGTAGCACCATAATCCTCATGATAGAGAGTCTCTTGTTTTGTCACTTTCATATACTAGTGGGAATTTTTCATTATGGAACTTGGCTTGTATATTCCAACAATGGGCCTCCTCAAGTGCCCTAGGTCTTCGTGAGCAAGCATGTTGGATGCACACCCACTTAGTTTCTTTTGTTGAGCTTTCATACATTTATAGCTCTAGTGCATCCGTTGCATGGCAATCCCCACTCCTTGCATTAACATCAATCGATGGGCATCTCCATAGCTCATTGATTAGCCTCGTTGATGTGAGACTTTCTCCTTTTTTGTCTTCTCCACATAACCCCCATCATCATATTCTATTCCACCCATAGTGCTATGTCCATGGCTCGCGCTCATGTATTGCGTGAAGGTTTATGAGTTTGAGATTACTAAAGTATGAAACAATTGCTTGGCTTGTCATCGGGGTTGTGCATGATGAGAGCATTCTTGTGTAACGAAAATGGAGCATGACCAAACTATATGCTTTTGTAGGGATGAACTTTATTTGGCCATGTTATTTTGAGAAGACATGATTGCTTAGTTAGTATGCTTGAAGTGTTATTATTTTTATGTCAATATTAAACTTTTGTCTTGAATCTTATGGATTTGAATATTCTTGCTACAATAAAGAGAAATACATGGATAAATATGTTAGGTAGCATTCCACATCAAAAATTCTGTTTTTATCATTTACCTACTCAAGGACGAGCAGGAATTAAGCTTGGGGATGCTGATACGTCTCCAACGTATCTATAATTTTTGATTGTTCCATGCTATTATATTATCAACCTTGGATGTTTTATATGCATTTATATGCTATTTTATATGATTTTTGGGACTAACCTATTAACCCAGAGCCCAGTGCCAGTTTCTGTTTTTACCTTGTTTTAGAGTATCGCAGAAAAGGAAAATCAAACAGAGTCCAATTGACCTAAAACTTCACGGAACTTATTTTTGGAAGGAAAGCAACCCGGGAGACTTGGAGTCCACGTCAAGAAAGCAATGAGGAAGCCACGAGTCAGGGGGTGCGCCCACCCCCTGGGCGCGCCCTCCACCCTTGTGGGCCCCACGTGGCTCCCTTGACGTACTTTTTCCTCCTATATATATATCCATATACCCTAAAACGATCGGGAAGCACAATAGATCGGGAGTTCCGCCGCCGGAAGCCTCCGTAGCCACCGAATGCCAATCTAGACCCGTTCTGGCACCCTGCCGGAGGGGGAATCCCTCTCCGGTGGCCATCTTCATCATGCCGGTGCTCTCCATGACGATGAGGGAGTAGTTCTCCCTCGGGACTAAGGGTATGTACCAGTAGCTATTTGTTTGAACTCTCTCTCTCGTGTTATTGATTTGGCACGATCTTGATGTATCGCGAGCTTTGCTATTATAGTTGGATCTTATGTTTCTCCTCCCCCTCTACTCTCTTGTAATGGATTGAGTTTCCCCTTTGAAGTTATCTTATTGGACTAAGTCTTTAAAGATTTGATAACACTTTATGTATGTATTGCCGTGCGTATCTGTGGTGACAATGGGATACCACGTGATTCACTTGATGTATGTTTTGGTGATCGACTTGCGGGTTCCGCCCATGAACCTATGCATAGGGTTTGGCACACGTTTTCGTCGTGATTCTCCGGTAGAAACTTTGGGGCACTCTTTGAGGTTCTATGTGTAGGTTGTATAGATGAATCTGAGATTGTGTGATGCATATCGTATAATCATACCCACAGATATTTGAGGTGACATTGGAGTATCTAGGTGAAATTATGGTTTTGGTTGATTTGTGTCTTAAGGTGTTATTCTAGTACGAACTCTAGGGCTGTTTGTGACACTTATAAGAATAGCCCAACGGATTGATTGGAAAGAATAACTTTGAGGTGGTTTCGTACCCTACCATAATCTCTTCATTTGTTCTCCGCTATTAGTGACTTTGGAGTGACTCTTTGTTGCATGTTGAGGGATAGTTATATGGTCCAATTATGTTATTATTGTTGAGAGGACTTGCACTAGTGAAATTACGAACCCTAGGCCTTGTTTCAGCACATTGCAATACCGTTTACCCTCACTTTTATCATTCGTTACCTTGCCGTTTTATATTTTCAGATTACAAAAACTATCATCTACCATCCATATACCACTTGTATCACCATCTCTTCGCCGAACTAGTGCACCTATACAATTTACGACTGTATTGGGTGTGTTGGGGACACAAGAGACTCTTTGTTATTTGGTTGCAGGGTTGCTTGAGAGAGACCATCTTTATCCTACGCCTCCTACGGATTGGTAAACCTTAGGTCATCCACTTGAGGGATATTTTCTACTGTCCTACAAACCTCTGCACTTGGAGGCCCAACAATGTCTACAAGAAGAAGGTTGTGTAGTAGACATCAGTGAGTGGTGCGCCATTACTAATTTTGAAAAAAAAACATGTTAGTAGTGGCGCACCAGTGGACAGTGCGCCATTACTAGTTAAAACTAGTAATGGCACACTGTCCCCTGGTGCGCCACTGCTAACAATTTTTTTTACCTTTTTTTCAAAACTAGTAATGGCGCACCGCCCACCTGGTGCGCCATTAGTAATGAGGACATTAATGGCGCACCATGTATGTGGTGCGCCACTGCTATATAGCAGTGGCGCACCACATACATGATGCACCATTAATGTCCAGATTAGCTATAGCCCTTTTCCTAGTAGTGGAGGGGTAGGGCCTAATAAGTGCATGGCAGGGCTGCTGAAGGGGTTGTCCCCTTTGAAGTTTTCCGTTGCTGCTTCATTAGTCTTGTTCTTGGGGGCGGTTTCTGATTTCCACGTGTGCGGTGCATGGTGTCGTGGAAGAACTTGGAATGTGGCTCATGGATTCTCCCCGTCCCACGATCATGGGGCGAAAACTGCCACCCCACTAGTCCCCCGTCCCGCACGCACCTTGCCACGTTCTCCGCATGCATTAGGCATGGTAGGTAGCGGATGCGGAGGGCACGGGGAGGAGCATTGTAGTTTAAACTAGAGTGTTGATGGTTGGGGCAGAGGGGCGGCCTCGGCCCTCAGATCGATAATGGGTGCAGAGAGGCCGCATTGGAGGAGAGGGGCGGCCTCGGCCCTCAGATCCATAATGGGTGCAGAGAGGCCGCATTGGAGGAGAGGGGCGGCCATCTCCCATAGGAGGGGTCAGCCCCTTGCCCCGTTTCCCTATAAAAAGGCATGGGGTAGTGTTCTTCAGCGCACACTCCTCCTCCTCTTCTGTGATCCTTCTTTTCGAGCCATGGTGCGAGGCCGAGGGCGTGGTGGTTCTCAGGTAGCGGCGACGAGGGCTTCTTCTCAATAGTGGTCCCCTCCTCCCCCGGACCCTGAGGTAGCGGAGCCGTCCGCAAGGAGGGGTGGAAGGGGGCATGGCCGTGGTCGCCACGATGCTCGAGGAGGAGGAGGACGGGGCAGCGCCCCGGTGGTCCCTCCACCGGAGGCTCCACCCCCGATCGAAGGCCATGTCGGGGACGATCCTTGAGAGTTCATCATCAGACTGTATAAACCCCTGCGCAGCCGGCTTCTTCTTCCATCCTTCTTTGCACGGGAGATGGAGGTCGAGCAGCCGCGCACCCTGAGGCTGCACATGAGGGGTTGTGGAGATGGGAGCACGAGGGTTGACGTCGACTTCCCCACCCCTTATGTCATGTACCTTCGTCGCGGCTAGAAGACTTTTGCTCGTGCCCACAACTTTTCAGAGGGGCAGAATCTCCATTTCAAATTAATGGAGAGCGTCCTACTCTCTGTCAAGATCTTCGGGCGCTCGGGAGGCCGCTTAGGGTGCTGCATGGAGAGCTCGACCGACGAAGAAAGCTCCTCCTCGAGCGAAAGCGACGAGGAGGGCAGTGACGGCGATGACGATGGCAGCAGGTGGAGGAGCGATGACTTTGACTCTGGCTGATCGTCGCTCGCACCATCTTCATCAGGAGGTAGCACCATCATCTGCATCTCCTCCCAGCAACGTGATTTGTCTGGGAGTTGGATGCAGAGGTGTGGATGGTGCCGCCGGGCTCCTCTAGCAGTCTTCCAGCTAGACCCTGGTAGGCTTCCTCTCAGCCTGCAGCTTTGTTAGCCCTCCCGAGTCCTGCTGGCCTGGTGACTGTGGTTGACATGGTCGCCTTCCGCCGTGCTCTCCATCGAGGCGTTCCCTCGTGCTTCCACTTCCCCTGGGCTACCTCTCCTGCAGCCCGACGAGAGCGGGCCGGGCCTTCACCTTGACGCTCCTTTTGCCCCCTCACCTTCGACGGCTGTACCTAGGAGGGGAGGGACAAGAAAGAGCATCACAGAGCACGTATCTTTTTTCAATCTTAAATCTGTAGGCAATTGCCAAATTTCAATTCAAATAATGTAATCTCTCAAGTCCATCTTTGTATTCTGTAATGCTTGTACTTGTAACTGAATATGAATGTAAAATATGAATCTTGTCGGGAACTCATGCATGTGTATGTCCATGTAGAGGCAAAGTGCCTCTTTAATAGAATAAACGAGTTTTCCTCGGCAAGATATCCTGCCAGCACCCTCTTTGTCTGCTGGAGAACTTTGTCTGCCGGGGAACAGGCAGAGAGGCCAGCCCCCCGCCACCTCCTTTTTCCCAAATGCCACTGCGACCACCCTGACCAAAGCAACATTTGAGTCATGGATGGGAGCACCTAAGTTTCAAAGAGGGAGGCAAGGTTTTCTTATGCAAAGTAGCTTTACAGAATACTAATGGACAAGAGGTCAACTTACCCGTTTGGCTTGTCGGGGGATCCCCATGCCATGCAATCTATTCGTCTCTTGTTGAAGCCAAGTTCATGGCAAGAACCTGCAACTCCATGTAGATGACAATGAATGCAGGATGGAATCCTATCTATATGCATATGCAAATGCTCATGAAATTCTTATGCAATGATCTATGTGTACTTGTGCATGCATGCAATCTTAGCTGGGCCACCCTACAACACTTCTTTATTTTCTCTTGCACGGGATCATCGCCCCAGCTTGTACAAGGGGTTACATGCAACTTAGGCAATGCCATGTACAATGGGTGGCTGCTGGGCAGGGCCCGGCAGCCTCTGCGCCTTACAGGTAGAACTTATGGAGATGCTCAATGTTCTATGAGTTTTGCAACGGTGTGCCATCTCTGGTCTCCAGACGGACTACAGCGGGTCTGGTGACTCGTACCACCCGGTAAGGGCCCTCCCACTTCGGTGATAACTTGTGTGTACCCTTGGCGGACTGAACACGCCTAAGGACAAGGTCACCTTCCTCAAAACACCGGGCACGAACCCTGCAGCTGTGATAGTGACGCAGGCCTTGTTGATACCGTGCAGCACGCGTAGCGGCCCGGAGACGGTTCTCCTCAAGTAGCATAGCGTCGTCACGCCTGTGCTGATCTTGTGCTACTTCATCGTAGGAAAGCACTCAAGGAGACCTGTAAATGAGTTCCATGGGGATAACTGCTTTTGCTCCATAGACCAGGGAGAAGGGATTCTTCCCGGTAGCTCGATTATGTGTCGTTCTGAGGGACCAGAGAACTACCGGCAGCTCCTCGATCCACCTCCTGCCGTGCTTCGGCAGCGTATCGAAAGTCCTTGTCTTCAGTCCGTGGAGCACTTCAGCGTTCGCCCTCTCAGCTCATCCATTGCTTCGGGGGTGTGCCACAAAGGAAAATGAGATCTTGCATCCGAGGGTTCGAACATATTGCATGAAGGCGTGGCTCGTGAATTGGGTGTCGTTGTCAGTGATGATCCTTGCCGGAACTCTAAAACGACACACCAATTCCGTCAAGAACTTGATAGATGACTGAGAAGTCACCCTCCTCACGGCAGTCACTTCCGGCCACTTTGTAAACTTGTCGATGGCAACGAATAACAATTCAAATCCCCCGACTGCTCGGGGGAAGGGGCAGAGGATATCGATCTCCCAGACCGAAAATGGCCATAAAGGAGGGATTGTCTGAAGATCTTGGGCAGGCGGGTGTGTTTTCTTGGAATGGAACTCACAGGCTTCACATGTCGTGACGAGCTCAACTGCGTCTTGGAGGGCTATGAGCCAATTGAATCCTTGCCGGAATGCTTTCTGAACTAATGTCGTTGATCCAATATGTGAGCCGCACATTCATCTGTGAATCTCAGCCAGCAGTTCCTTTCCATCCTCCCGGCAAACACACTTCAATTTCACACCGTTGGGCCTCCTTCTGTACAGAGTGTCATCGACAAACTGATACATACTAGCCCTCCAGGTTACTTTCTCAGCTTCATCTGGGTCGTCAGGGAGTTCTCTGGTCTGGAGGAAGCGGACGATGTGCCTTTCCCAAGTTGGAGCCTGAGGCTCGGCAACGAGGACTAGCGGCACCTCCTCGGCTGCGGGAGCACCAGCCTCGTTCGCGGGGTCCATAGGACCGGCTGGAGGGGGTGGTCCGGCAGGCTGTGAGGTGTTGTTTCTGGCAGGGTCTCTGCCGGGAGCGTATGGCTCGATCCGGAGAGGCTTACCGTAGTCCAATTTTCTCCTTATCCGGGCCATTGTTTTGGTGATACAGAGGGTTGAGAGAGGTGGAGAACAAAAGTTCCTGGTTCCACATGTAACACCCACAATGCGACTATATCTCCCACGTGTCGAGGCACGACTTAGAGGCATAGCCGCATGGTAGGCACGTCACAAGAGGGGTAATCTTTACACATCCCATGTACCGAATAAGAAAGGGATAAAGAGTTGGCTTACAATCGCCACTTCACACAATACATAAATAATCCATCCATCATCCAAGGTACAAACAATGGTCTGACTACAGAACCAAAATAAAGAAAGACAATCCCAAATGCTAGATCCCCGATCGTCCCAACTGGGCTCCACTACTGATCAACAGGAAACGAAACAAAACAACGGAAAGATCTTCATCGAGCTCCCACTTAAGCTGGTTTGCGTCACCTGCACTGTCATCATTGGCACCTGCAACTGTTTGGAAGTATCTGTGAGTCATGAGGACTCAGCAATATCACACCCGCACGATCAAGACTATTTAATCTTATGGGTAGGATAGGGTAATGAGGTGGAGCTACAGCAAGCACTAAGCATATATGGTGACGAACATACAAAAATAAGTGAGAGAAGAGAAGCAAAGCAACAGTCGTGAAGCTAGAAATGATGAAGACGTGATCCTGAAACTACTTATGCACAACCATAACACAAGAACCGTGTTCATTTCCCGGACTCCGCCGAAAAGAGACCATCACGGCTACACACGCGGTGGATGATTAAGAGGTGCACCGGCATGAGAAAACATTTGAAACGAGGAAAGGATATGATCGACAAAGTTTAGATTGAGTCCACCAGAGAAGAAAAGAAAGAAGAATGACAAACTGGAAGCTCCGTTAGTATCTTCCCAAGAATCCCCGGATAAGAACATTGACGGAAAAGAATGGAGAGGCTTCCCAACCATAAAAGGATACTTGATTAAGAAATCTTAATCCTTGAAGAAAAAAGGGATGGGAGGGCGGGAAAACAAAGGCAACTTGGAAACAGATGAAACAAACAACATTGGGAAAAAACAAGAGAGTGATGTTGCGGATGTTGAAATGATCGGATCCATTTGAAGAGAAACACGTCGGTTGAAAAGGATTGACATGACAATCTCGATTATCATGGAGGATTGGTATTCATGTAGGAGTATGAGAACACCGCTTAGGAAAGGTATGGAATCAACACTTGACATCGAAGCAACTCGAATACCACAACAAAAACAAAACAAGGATTTGGCTTGCAGAATAAGCCGGAAACAAACATCTGATAGACCCCAAATCGTATCATGTGTCTGTTGGAAAGTTATTCTAGGAGCTACTTGAATTCCCACTTATAAACTCCCAAAACTTTCTGGTTATGCAATCAGGTGTTTGGGATACAGGGGAAGCATAATATCTCACCCAAAACTAACAAATCCTACATCTAGCTGTATACATCCTTCAACACATAACCAAGAAACCTTCGGAAATCGTTTACCTCAACCTTCGAAAAGCATCTGTTATACAAGTTATGGCAATACTCCTGAACTCCTGCCCCAGTACTGGGTGTCGTCGAGGTTATCTCACCAACAACTGCATAAAAGAGATTTTTGATGTTGGCGAACTCAGGTATTCCAGAACTGCAATGATAAAATTGTGACGACAACACCTCAGAGCTCAACTCCCCGGGACACTGCCACAACCCCTAAATGTCAGGAGGCAGCAAGAACAATGTTCTCATCATAAGACTATCAGAACGATACCAAGCTACACGCGTGATCCTAAAAAAATTCATGAAATTTGAGGAGAGAAGAGTCAAAACATCTACGCTAGGAGGCCTCACCAGAGCGACGAAGGGACTAAGGAGTAAAAAGAATCCTACTCTCCGATATATATAATCCTAAGACTCAAAACATTTTGTTCTAGTCTCAATAACGTCAGTGGTTCGATCAAGCAGTGGGCTCCTAAGTCGGGGATGGCTGTGATACCAACTTGTAACACCCACAATGCGGCTATATCTCCCACGTGTCGGGGCACGACTTAGAGGAATAGCCGCAAGGTAGGCATGTCACAAGAGGGGTAATCTTTACACATCCCATGTACTGAATAAGAAAGGGATAAAGAGTTGGCTTACAATCGCCACTTCACACAATACATAAATAATCCATCTATCATCCAAGGTACAAACAAAGGTCCGACTACGGAACCAAAATAAAGAAAGACAACCCCAAATTCTAGATCCCCGATCGTCCCAACTGGGCTCTGATGTCTACTACACAACCTTCTTCTTGTATACATTGTTGGGCCTCCAAGTGCAGAGGTTTGTAGGACAGTAGCAAATTTCCCTCAAGTGGATGACCTAAGGTTTATCAATCCGCAGGAGGCGTAGGATGAAGATGGTCTCTCTCAAGCAACCCTGCAACCAAATAACAAAGAGTCTCTTGTGTCCCCAACACACCCAATACAATGGTAAATTGTATAGGTGCACTAGTTCGGCGAAGAGATGGTGATACAAGTGGTATATGGATAGTAGATAATAGTTTTTGTAATCTGAAATAATAAAAACAGCAAGGTAACGAGTGATAAAAGTGAGCGTAAACGGTATTGCAATGTGTTGAAACAAGGCCTAGGGTTCATACTTTCGCTAGTGTAAGTTCCCTCAACAATACTAACATAATTGGATCATAAAACTATCCCTCAACATGCAACACAGAGTCACTCCAAATTTACTAATAGCGGAGAATGAACGAAGAGATTATGGTAGGGTACGAAACCACCTCAAAGTTATTCTTTCCAATCAATCCGGTGGGCTATTCCTATAAGTGTCACAAATAGCCCTAGAGTTCGTACTAGAATAACACCTTAAGACACAAATCAATCAAAACCCTAATGTCAGCTAGATACTCCAATGTCACCTCAAGTATCCCTGGGTATGATTATACGATATGAATCACACAATCTCAGATTCATCTATTCAACCAACACATAGAACCTCAAAGAGTGCCCCAAAGTTTCTACCGGAGAATCACGACGAAAACGTGTGCCAGCCCCTATGCATAGGTTCCCAATGTCACGAAACCCGCAAGTTGGTCACCTTAACATACATCAAGTGGCACGTGGTATCCCATTGTCACCACAGATATCCATGCCAAGACATACATCAAGTGTTCTCAAGTCTTTAAAGACTCAATCCGATAAGATTACTTCAAAAGGGGAAACTCAATTCATTACAAGAGAGAAGAGGGGGAGGAGAAACATAAGATCCAACTATAATAGCAAAGCTCGCGATACATCAAGATTGTGCCAACTCAAGAACACGAGAGAGAGAGAGAGAGATCAAACACATAGCTACTGGTACATACCCTCAGCCCCGAGGGAGAACTACTCCCTCCTTGTCATGGAGAGCACCGGGATGATGAAAATGGCCACCGGAGAGGGATTCCCCCTCCGGCAGGGTGCCGGAACGGGTCTAGATTGGTTTTCGGTGGCTACGAAGGCTTCTGGCGGCGAAACTCCCGATCTAATCTGCGTTCTGGAAGTTTTAGGTTACGTAGGTATATATGGGTGTAGGAGGTACGTCGGTAGACCGGAGGAGGGGCCACGAGGCAGGGGTTCATCTTCTGACGTAGGGTCCAAGTCTATCCGGTAGGTTTCCTTCCAAAAATGACTTCTCTAGTTGATTTCGTTCCGTTTCGACTCCGTTTGATATTCCTTTTCTTCAAAACACTGAAATAGGCAAAAGCAGCAAATTTGGGATGGGCCTCCGGTTAATAGGTTAGTCCCAAAAATAACATAAAAGTGGATATTAAAGCCCAATATTGCCCAAAACAGTAGATAATATAGCATGGAGCAATCAAAAATTATAGATACGTTGGAGACGTATCAATCATCCGCAAGCTTAATTCCTGCTCATCCTCGAGTAGGTAAATGATAAAAAAGATAATTTTTGATGTGGAATGCTAGTTGGCATAATTTCAATGTGATTCTTCTTACTTGTGATATGAATATTCAGATCCGAAAGATTCAAGACAAAAGTTCATATTGACATCAAAACAATAATACTTCAAGCATACTAACTAAGCAATCATGTCTTCTCAAAATAACATGGCCAAAGAAAGCTATCCCTACAAAACCATATAGTCTGGCTATGCTCCATCTTCACCACACAAAATATTTAAATCATGCACAACCCCGATGACAAGCCAAGCAATTGTTTCATACTTTTGATGTTCTCAAACTTTTTCAATCTTCACGCAATACATGAGCGTGAGCCATGGACATAGCACTATAGGTGGAATAGAATGGTGGTTGTGGAGAAGACAAAAAGGGAGAAGATAGTCTCACATCAACTAGGCGTATCAATGGGCTATGGAGATGCCCATCAATAGATATCAATGTGAGTGAGTAGGGATTGCCATGCAACGGATGCACTAGAGCTATGAGTGTATGAAAGCTCAAAAAGAAACTAGTGGGTGTGCATCTAACTCGCTTGCTCACGAAGACCTAGGGCATTTTGAGGAAGCCCATCATTGGAATATACAAGCCAAGTTCTATAATGAAAAATTCCCACTAGTATATGAAAGTGACAACATAGGAGACTCTTTATCATGAAGATCATGGTGCTACTTTGAAGCACAAGTGTGGTAAAAGGATAGTATCATTGCCCCTTCTCTCTTTCTCTCTCATTTTTTATTTAATTTTATTTATTTTTTATTTTTTTGGGCCTTCTTTTTTTTTATGGACTCTTTTCTTTCTTTTTTTATTTGGGCTTCTTTGGCCTCTTTTATTTATTTTTTGTCCGGATTCTCATCCCGACTTGTGGGGGAATAATAGTCTCCATCATCCTTTCCTCACTGGGACAATGCTCTAATAATGATGATCATCACACTTTTATTTACTTACAATTCAAGAATTACAACTCGATACTTAGAACAAGATATGACTCTATATGAATGCCTCTGGCGGTGTACCGGGATGTGCAATGACTCATGAGTGACATGTATGAAAGAATTTATAATGGTGGCTTTGCCACAAATACGATGTCAAATACATGATCATGCTAAGCAATATGACAATGATGAAGTGTGTCATAATAAATGGAATGGTGGAAAGTTGCATGGAAATATATCTCGGAATGGCTATGGTAATGCCATAATAGGTAGGTATGGTGGCTTTTTTGAGAAAGGTATATGGTGGGTGTACGGTACCGGCGAAAGTTGCGCGGTACTAGAGAGGCTAGCAATGGTGGAAGGGTGAGAGTGCGTATAATCCATGGACTCAACATTAGTCATAAAGAACTCATATACTTATTGCAAAAATCTACAAGTTATCAAAGCAAAGTATTATGCGCATGCTCCTAGGGGGATAGATTGGTAGGAAAATACCATCGCTCGTCCCCGACCGCCACTCATAAGGAAGACAATCAATAAATAAATCATGCTCCGACTTCATCACATAACGGTTCACCATACGTGCATGCTACGGGAATCAAAAACTTCAACACATGTATCTCTCAAATTCACAACTACTCAACTAGCATGACTCTAATATTACCATCCTCATATCTCAAAACAATCATCAAGTATCAAACTTCTCATAGTATTCAACACACTCATAAGAGAATTTTATTGTTCTTGAATACCTAGCATACTAGGATTTTAGTAAATTACCATGCTATTAAGACTCTCAAAATAATATAAATGAAGCATGAGAGTTCATATATTTCTTCAAAATAAAACTACCACCATGCGCTAAAAGGATACAAGTGAAGCACTAGAGCAACAACAAACTACTCCGAAAGATATAAGTGAAGATCAATGAGTATTCGAATAATTATGCAACTATGTGTAGACTCTCTAACATTTAAGAATTTCAGATCTTGGTATTTTATTCAAACAGCAAGCAAAGCAAAATAAAATGACATTCTAAGAATGGCTAACATCATGTGAAGTAGCAAAAACTTAGGATCAACCAATGCTGACTGATAGTTGTTGAAGAAGAAAGGTGGAATGCCAACTGGGGCATCCCCAAGCTTAGACGCTTGAGACTTCTTGAAATATTATCTTGGGGTGCCTTGGGCATTCCCAAGCTTGAGATTTTGTGTCTCCTTAATTCCTCTCATATCCTGGTCTCCCTAAATCTCAAAAGCTTCATCCACACAAAACTCAAAAAGGACTCGTGAGATAAGTTAGTATAAACCATTGCCAAAACCTTATCATACTCTACTGTAGCAAATCACTAAAATTATTATTCAACATTGCATACTAAATGCTGCTGCATATTTAATAGTCCTATCGTCAAATAGAATCATTAAAGAAGCAAACATATGCAAACAATGCAAACATAACAACAATCTCCCTAAACAGGATAGTCTGTAAAGAATGCTGCAACATCCATACTTCCCTAGATCCAAAAATTATGAAATAAAATTCCCACTGTAGTAAATTTATCAGAGCTTAATATTCAAAAGGTTTCAACATTTTATCACATTCTGACTTTTCTAGGAAATTATTGCAACAGCGGTAAAATTTCTGTTTTCAAACAGCAATATGTATACTTGTAACATAGGCATAGTAAAGGCTATCAATGCCACTTTTATTGAAATAAAAGATGCAAAACATTATTATAAATAACATCAACCAAATCCTAACAAAATAAATTGACGCTCCAAGCAAAACACATATCATGTGGCGAATAAAAATATAGCTCCAAGTAAAGTTACCGATGAACGAAGACGAAAGAGGGGATGCCTTCCGGGGCATCCCCAAGCTTAGGCTCTTGGTTGTCCTTGAATATTACCTTGGGGTGCCTTGGGAATCCCCAATATTAGTCTCTTGCCACTCCTTATTCCATAGTCCATCGAATCTTTACCCAAAACTTGAAAACTTCACAACACAAAACTTAATGTAGAAAACTTGTGAGCTCCGTTAGTATAAGAAAATAAATCACCACTTCGAGGTACTGTAATGAACTCATTATTAATTTATATTGGTGTTGAACCTACTGTATTCCTACTTATCTGTGGTTCATACCCTCCGATAATACTCATAGATTCATCAAAATAAGCAAACAACACATCGAAAATAGAATCTGTCAAAAACGAACAGTCTGTAGTCATCTGGATCAAACGTATACTTATGGAAACCCAAAAATTCTAAAATAAATTGCTGGACCTGAGGAATTTATCTATTAATCATCTGAAAAAATAATTAACTAAATAGCACTCTCTAACAAAAAATGGCAGCAATTCTCGTGAGTGCTAAAGTTTCTGTTTTTTACAGCATGATCAACAAGACTTTCCCCAAGTCTTCCCAAAGGTTCTACTTGGCACAAACACTAATTAAAAGCATAAAACCACATCTAAACAGAGGCTATATGAATTATTTATTACTTTGAAGGAGCAAAAAGCAAAGAACAAGAATAAAATTGGGTTGCCTCCCAACAAGCGCTATCGTTTAACGCCCCTAGCTAGGCACGATGATTTCAATGATGCTCACATAAAAGATAAGAATTGAAACATAAAGAGAGCATCATGAAGAATATGACTAGCACATTTAAGTCTAACCCACTTCCTATGCATAGGGATTTTGTGAGCAAACAACTTGTGGGAACAATAATCAACTAGCATAGGAAGGTAAAACAAGCATAACGTCAAAATTTTAAGCACATAGAGAGGAAACTTGATATTATTGCAATTCCTACAAGCATATGTTCCTCCCTCATAACAATTTTCAGTAGCATCATGAATGAATTCAACAATATAACCAGCACCTAAAGCATTCTTTTCATGATCTACAATCATAGAAAATTTACTACTCTTCACATAAGCAAAATTCTTCTCATGAATAATAGTGGGAGCAAACTCAAC
Organism: Triticum urartu; assembly: GCF_003073215.2. NCBI lineage: Eukaryota > Viridiplantae > Streptophyta > Magnoliopsida > Poales > Poaceae > Triticum > Triticum urartu. The sequence continues at coordinate 329,207,099 of NC_053023.1, read as the reverse complement.
AAAATAATTATCATGTGAGGCATAATCCAATTGAAAACTAAAATCATGATGACAATTTTCATGGTTATCATTATTATTTATAGCATACAAGTCATCACAATAATCATCATAGATAGCAACTTTGTTCTCATAATCAATTGGAACCTCTTACAGAATAGTTGAATCATTACTAAATAAAGTCATGACCTCTCCGAAACCACTTTCATCAACATAATCATCATAAATAGGAGGCATGCTATTATCATAATAAATTTTCTCATCAAAACTTGGGGGACAAAAAATATCATCTTCATCAAACAGAGCTTCCCCAAGCTTGTGGCTTTGCATATCATTAGCATCATGGATATTCAAGGAATTCATACTAACAACATTGCAATCATGCTCATCATTCAAATATTTAGTGCCAAACATTTTATAGATTTCTTCTTCTAGAACTTGAGCACAATTATCCTTTCCATCATACTCACGAAAGATATTAAAAAGGTGAAGCATATGAGATAAACTCAATTCCATTTTTTATAGTTTTCTTTTATAAACTAAACTAGTGATAAAACAAGAAACTAAAAGACTCGATTCCAAGATCTAAAGATATACCTTCAAGCGCTAACCTCCCCGGCAACGGCACCAGAAAAGAGCTTGATGTCTACTACACAACCTTCTTCTTGTAGACGTTGTTGGGCCTCCAAGTGCACAGGTTTGTAGGACAATAGCAAATTTCCCTCAAGTGGATGATCTAAGGTTTATCAATCCGTAGGAGGCGTAGCATGAAGATGGTCTCTCTCAAGCAACCCTCCAACCAAATAACAAAGAGTCTCTTGTGTCCCCAACACACCCAATACAATGGTAAATTGTATAGGTGCACTAATTCGGCGAAGAGATGGTGATACAAGTGGTATATGGATAGTAGATAATAGTTTTTGAATCTGAAATAAAAAAAACAGCAAGGTAACCATTGATAAAAGTGAGCGTAAACGGTATTGCAATGTGTTGAAACAAGGCCTAGGGTTCATACTTTCGCTAGTGTAAGTTCTCTCAACAATACTAACATAATTGGATCATAAAACTATCCCTCAACATGCAACAAAGAGTCACTCCAAAGTTACTAATAGTGGAGAACGAACGAAGAGATTATGGTAGGGTATGAAACCACCTCAAAGTTCTTCTTTCCAATCAATCCGGTGGGCTATTCCTATAAGTGTCACAAACAGCCCTAGAGTTCGTACTAGAATAACACCTTATGACACAAATCAATTAAAACCCAAATGTCACCTAGATACTCTAATGTCACCTCAAGTATCCGTGGGTATGATTATACGATATGCATCACACAATCTCATATTCATCTATTCAACCAACACATAGAACCTCAAAGAGTGCCCCAAAGTTTCTACCGGAGAATCACGACGAAAACGTGTGCCAACCCCTATGCATAGGTTCCCAATGTCACGAAACACGCAAGTTGGTCACCTTAACATACATCAAGTGGCACGTGGTATCCCATTGTCACCACAGATATCCCCGGCAAGACATACATCAAGTGTTCTCAAGTCTTTAAAGACTCAATCCGATAAGATTACTTCAAAAGGGGAAACACAATTCATTACAAGAGAGAAGAGGGGGAGGAGAAACATAAGATCCAACTATAATAGCAAAGCTCGCGATACATCAATATCGTGCCAAATCAAGAGAATGAGAGAGAGAGAGATCAAACACATAGCTACTGGTACATACCCTCAGCCCCGAGGGAGAACTACTCCCTCCTCGTCATGGAGAGCACCGGGATGATGAAGATGGTCACCGGAGAGGGATTCCCCCTCTGGCAGGGTGCCAGAACGGGTCTAGATTGGTTTTCGGTGGCTACGGAGGCTTCTGGCGGTGGAACTCCCGATCTAATCTCCGTTCTGGGAGTTTTAGGTTACGTAGGTATATATGGGTGCAGGAGGTACGTCGGTGGACCGGAGGAGGGGCCACGAGGCAGGGGGCGCGCCCCAGGGGGGTGGGCGCGCCCCCTACCCTCGTGAGCTCCTCCTTCATCTTCTGACGTAGGGTCCAAGTCTATCCGTTAGGTTTCCTTCCAAAAATAACTTCTCCAGTTGATTTCGTTCCGTTTCGACTCCGTTTGATATTCCTTTTCTTCGAAACACTGAAACAGGCAAAAAACAGCAAATCTGGGCTGGGCCTCCGGTTAATAGGTTAGTCCCAAAAATAATATAAAAGTGGATATTAAAGCCTAATATTGCCCAAAACAGTAGATAATATAGCATGGAGCAATCAAAAATTATAGATACGTTGGAGACGTATCAGGCTCCACTACTGATCAACGGGAAACGAAACAAAACAACGGAAAGATATTTATCGAGCTTCCACTTGAGCTAGTTTGCGTTACCTGCACTGTCATCATTGGCACCTTCAACTGTTTGGAAGTATCTGGGAGTCACGAGGACTCAACAATCTCACACCCGCGCAATCAAGACTATTTAAGCTTATGGGTAGGATAGGGTAATGAGGTGGAGCTGCAGCAAGCACTCAGCATATATGGTGACTAACATACACAAATAAGAGCGACAAGAGAAGCAAAGCAATGGTCGTGAAGCTAGAAATGATGAAGAAGTGATCCTGAAACTACTTATTCACAACCATAACACAAGAACCGTGTTCACTTCCCGGACTCCGCCGAAAAGAGACCATCACGGCTACACATGCGGTTGATTCATTTTAATTAAGTTAAGTGTCAGGTTCTCTACAACCGGATATTAAAAAATTCCCAGCTGCCACATAACCGCGGGAACATCTTTCGAAAGTTCAAAACCTACAGGGGTGTCCCAACTTATCCCATCACAAGCTCTCATGGTCAACGAAGGACATTCCTTCTCCCAGGAAGACCCAATCAAACTCGGAAACCCGGTTACAAGACATTTCGACAATGGTAAAACAAGACCAGCAAAGCCACCCGATGTGCCGACAATCCCGATAGGAGCTGCACATATCTCGTTCTCAGGGCAACACCAGATGAGACATCATACGAGTAAAACCAACCCTCAAGTTTCCCCGAGGTGGCCCCGCAGTCTACTCAGTTCGGACCAACTCTTAGAGAAGCACTGGCCCGGGGGGTTAAAATAAAGATGACCCTCGACAGAGCGACTCCCAAGGGAAAAGTAGGTGGTGGTCAGGCAAATGGTAAAACCAAGGTTGGGCCTTGCTGGAGGAGTTTTATTCAAAGCGAACTGTCAAGGGGTTCCCATAACACCCAACCGCGTAAGGAACGCAAAATCAAGGAACATAACACCGGTATGATGGAAACTAGGGCGGCAAGAGTGGACCAAAACACCAGGCATAAGGCTGAGCCTTCCACCCTTTTCCATGTACGTAGGTGCATTAATTAAATAAGATATATTGTGATATCCCAACATATCCATGTTCCAAACATGGAACAAACTTCATCTTCACCTGCAACTAATAATGCTATAAGAGGGGCTGAGCAAAAGCGGTAACATAGCCAATCAATGGTTTGCTAGGAAAGGTGGGTTAGAGGCTTGACATGGCATTATGGGAGGCATGATATAGCAAGTGGTAGGTAGCGCGACATAGCAATAGAACGAACAACTAGCAAGCAAAGATAGAAGTGATTTCGAGGGTATGGTCATCTTGCCTGCAATGTACTCAGAGTTGTCGAAAGCTTGTTCCTCGAAGGCGTACTCGACAGGTACCTCAACACGTACTCGTCTCCCGGATCTACCCAAAGCAAGCACACAAGCAATGGAATAACAATCAATCATGATGCAATGCACAAGCAACATGATGCAATACATGGCATGATATGCGAGATGTGATATGCAATGCATATGCGTGCTCCGGAAGGGAAAGAAAGATCAAGGCATCAGCTTGGCAAACCAAGTGTGCCGCTGGAAATATGAGATGAGTTCGGTTGAAATCGATATAAAGATCACCGGAAACGGATGCACGGTTTGCAAATGGCAAGCAAAACAAGAATGGCACAATTCTGCGATTAACAGCACGATGCCATCTAGAATGCAACAAGAAACTAAGCTACTGCACTCCAACCTAGCAACAAAGCACATGGAAGTGATTTACAGGTGATGCTTGACAAAACATGAACACTGAGCTACGGCTAAATCACACAAGAGCAGGTTCAAACAAGCATGGCAAAAGTGCAAAAGATATCAGCTTCACAGACTTAGTGAAAAATACTAGCATGACAGAAATAACATCAGGAATCCATGTTTAGATCAAGCAAACAACATGCTACAGGAACACATCATAGCAATAAAAGGCATGGCATGATTGTACTGAATGCATAGAACAAAAGTCTCTTACTGATCGTGAGCCAAAAAGGCACAGAAGATATGATGGCACCCATGTAAACATAGCAAGTTTTATTAAGAGTTTCAGACTTATGAGGTATGAAGGCAACTTTGCGAGCTCAAACCACTCACCACAAAGCATTGCATGACAAGACAAGCATAATAACGACAAGAAGACATGTTCATGAAGCTAACCATGGAAAAATTGATTAACATGTAAACAATCTGCCAGGAACATTTTATAGCAAACGTAGAGCAAGAACAAGACATGCTAGAGCACTCCATTGCAAATAGGGGCATCGATGTATATAGCATAACCATATGTCCAAAACACCCTTACTTAAGTACTCCCTCCGTCCCAAAATTCTTGTCTTAGAATTGTCTAGATATGGATGTACCTAATACTAAAACGTGACTCGATACATCCGTATTTAGACAAATCTAAGACAAGAATTTTGAGACGGAGGGAGTATGTCAAAATAAGCATGGATCAAACTGTAGCATCAAGTTTACATGGCATCAAAATAACAGCAGGTAAAAGACATAGCAAAATCCTAAGTCCCCGAAAACAACAATATCACAAAGCCTACTTTGCATGCTTGTGCTATTCACCACATTGATCACAAAAATGCAAGATAAACTCCACTGTAAAGATGGCATGACATAGTTCGAAACACATGTAGAGCTCATGCCCATATGATGCACACATCAAATGAGATAAAAATGACAATTCACCCTAAACTGATAAGTAGCAGAAGTGAACATTTTATAGCACTCTTGCATCACTGATTTGGGCATCACGATGAACTCAAACAAGCATGCCATAATGGAATGAAATGAAGATCATCTCTCAATGAAAATTTTGATATATCATATGCATGATTTGGAGCACCGAGCAACAAGTTATAGCATGATGAAAAGGTGCACAATAAGTTACAGAACTGGGACTTAGCCATATTTCACCTCGCGGGAAAACGGGATCCCGTGGTACAGGGACGGATCGAACCGGGCGGTGCATGCCACTTGGATGGAGGGGCCGGTGGATCTGGTCCAGGAGGGGAGGACAAGGCGACGTGGCGGTGCTCCAGCGCGAGAGGAAAACGGCTCCGGTGGCCGGCGCGAGGTTGTTGTGGCGAGGCAGCGAACGCCGGCGAGGAGCCGCGGGGAGCGGGGCGACGCGGCGGTGCGGATCCGGGGCGGCAGCGATGCTGGCGCGGGGTGCGGATGCTGAGGCGGTGGTGGCGGAGGCGAGGTCCGGTAGGGCGCTGCTCCGGCGAGGTCACGGGAGGCGCCGGCGGCTAGCAACGAAGGAGCGGCGTGCGGCGGCGGAGCACGCGCGGGAGTGCGTGGGCGGCGGCATGCGGGATCCGGGCCCGGCGGGCCGGTGCGGCGGTGGGAGGACGGCGAGTGACGTGCCACGCCGTGGTTGGACGAGGGGCAACGGCGGACGTGTCCGGCCGCCGGGCGGACATGTCCGGCGGCGCGGGGGAAGATGGGTCTAGGGTTTAGACCGGGAATTTCCGGGGGGGGAGGCACATATATATAGGTAGAAGGAGGTGGGAGTGTCCAAATGATGTGTAGTTTCCTCCCACACGATCGTGATCCGACGGCGGAGGACATGGAAGTGGTTTGGACGGGTTATTCGGCTGTTTTGAGGGGTGTTGGGCTGCAACACAAAAGAGGCTTTTACGGTTACCCGGTTAACCATTGGAGTATCAAACGGACTCCAAATGGAACGAAATTTTACAGGCGGTCTACCGGTGGTGTACCAAGGCCACTTGGCAAATCCCGGTCCATTCCGAGAATGCTTAACACACGCTCACGAAAAGAGACAAGAGGGGTGCGCCGGAGCATGTAGGAGTGTCCGATTGCGAAATGGACAACGGCGAAAATGCTTGGATGCATGAGACGAACATGAATGCAAATGCGATGCACATCATGACATGATATGAAATGCATGACATGAACAAAATGCAAAATGAAGACAAAACCCAACCACGAAGGGAATATCATATCACATCTCCGGAAAAGGCAAGAGTCGGAGTTACAAATATGGAAAGTTGTATCCGGGGCGTTACAACACTCCATCACTATGAGAGGATCTCGTCCCGAGATCTAGGATGGCACCGGAGGGAAAAGGAAGAGGAAGAGAAAAGGTAAAACTAAGTTGCTTCTTTGACAAACAAGTGAAACCAAAGAACCTTGATAGGTTAAACCATCTTCGAGAAAAGCATACAATGAAGATGAATAAAGTTGAAAACACTCCATTAGAAAAGAGGAACGAGGAAGAACAAATTCGGACATCACTTCGGTTGAAATGAGATGTGATACGTCTCCAACGTATCTATAATTTTTGATTGCTCCATGCTACTTTATCTACTGTTTTGGACTATATTGGGCTTTATTTTCCACTTTTATATTATTTTTGGGACTAACCTATTAACAGGAGGCCCAGCCCAGAATTGCTGTTTTTTTGCCTATTTCAGTATTTCGAGGAAACAGAATATCAAACGGAGTCCAAACGGAATGAAACCTTCAGGAACGTGATCTTCTCACCGAACGTGATCCAGGAGACTTGGACCCTACTCCAAGAAGTTTCCGGGGAGGTCACGAGGGTGGAGGGCGCGCCCCCCTGCCTCGTGGGCCCCTCGGAGCTCCACCGACGTGCTCCTTCCTCCTATATATACCTACGTACCCCCATTAGACCATAGACGGAGCCAAAAACCTAATTCCACTGCCGCAACTTCCTGTATCCACAAGATCCCATCTTGGGGCCTGTTCCGGAGCTCCGCCGGAGAGGGCATCCATCACGGAGGGCTTCTACATCAACACCATAGCCCTTCCGATGAAGTGTGAGTAGTTTACTTCAGACCTTCGGGTCCATAGCTAGTAGCTAGATGGCTTCTTCTCTCTTTTTGGATCTCAATACAATGTTCTCCCCCTCTCTCGTGGAGATCTATTCGATGTAATCTTCTTTTTTGCGGTGTGTTTGTTGAGACCGATGAATTGTGGGTTTATGATCCAACTTATCTATGAATAATATTTGAATCTTCTCTGAATTCTTTTATGTATGATTGAGTTATCTTTTCAAGTCTCTTCGAATTATCCGTTTGGTTTGGCCAACTAGATTGGTAGTTCTTGCAATGGGAGAAGTGCTTAGCTTTGGGTTCAATCTTGCGGTGTCCTTACTCAGTGACAGAAAGAGTTGCAAGGCACGTATTGTATTGTTGCCATCGAGGATAACAAGATGGGGTATTTATCATATTGCATGAATTTATTCCTCTACATCATGTCATCTTGCTTAAGGCGTTACTCTGTTTTTATCTTAATACTCTAGATGCATGCTGGATAGCGGTCGATGAGTGGAGTAATAGTAGTAGATGCAGGCAGGAGTCGGTCTACTTGTCACGGACGTGATGCCTATATACATGATCATACCTAGATAACCTCATAACTATGCTAAATTCTATCAATTGCTCAACAGTAATTTGTTCACCCACCGTAGAATATCTATGCTCTTGAGAGAAGCCACTAGTGAAACCTATGGCCCCCGGGTCTATTCTCATCATATCAATCTCCATTACTTTATTTTACTTGTTTTGCTTTTACTTTTCACTTTGCATCTTTATACCAAAAATACCAAAAATATTATCTCTATCAGATCTCACTCTCGTAAGTGACTGTGAAGGGATTGACAACCCCTAAGCGTTGGTTGCGAGTTGCTACCGTTTTGTGCGGGTACGAGGGACTTTCGCGTGACCTCCTACTGGATTGATACCTTGGTTCTCAAAAACTGAGGGAAATACTTACGCTACTGTGCTGCATCACCCCCTCCTCTTCGGGGAAAACCAACGCTAGCTCGAGACGTAGCAAGAAGGATTTCTGGCGCCGTTGCCGGGGAGGCCTACGCCAAGTCAAGTCAAGATTTACTCTCCCGTCAACGAGCCATTTCTGGCGCCGTTGCCGGGGAAGCCTACGCAAAAGTCAACATACCAAGTACCCATCACAATCTCTATCTCTCGCATTACACTATTTGCCATTTGCCTCTCGTTTTCCTCTCCCCCACTTCACCCTTGCCATTTTATTCGCCCTCTCTTTCCCTTTGCCTTTTGTTTGCTCGTGTGTTAATTTTCTTGCTTGTTCGTCACGATGGCCTTACCTAATTTTGGTGATCTTCACCTTAAAAGGCTAGAAGATATCGAAAACAATGTCAGGAAGTTTATGGTCTTGCAATTTGAGCATAATAATTTCTTTAGAAACAAGCTTAAGGAACAAATGAGTTTTATGAGTTATATGAATAAAGAGCTCGATGATATGTCCAAAGAATTTGATGGTGTAAGAGCCCAAATTGCTCATCTTGAAAAAATGACCGCTGAAATTTTGGATATGCAAGCCACCTTAGTCAATAAGATGGCCGCTAAACCGAATAACTATGAGAATCAAGATGAAGATCTAAAAGTTATTGATGTGTCCCCTATTAAATCTTTGTTTTGCAATATGAATCTTGATGAATCTGATTATGATCTTCCCTTACCTAGAAGGCGTTCTAAGAATTCTGAGTTTTTAGATCCTGATGATGAAATTGATAAAAAAAGGGATTGAAAGAAATAAAAATCTAGATATTGCTAAACCCACTATTTTGGATCTGAAGGAATTTAACTATGAAAATTTCTCTTTAATTGATTGTATTTCCTTGTTGCAATCCGTGTTAAATTCTCCTCAGGCTTATAGTCGAAATAAGGCCTTTATCGAACACATTGTTGATGCCTTAATGCAATCTTATGAAGAAAAGCTTGAGTTGAAAGTTTCTATCCCTAGAAAACTCCATGATGAGTAGGAACCTACAATTAAGATTAAAATTAAAAATTATGAGTTTTATGCTTTGTGTGATTTGGGTGCTAGTGTCTCTACTATCCCCAAAGCTTTGTATGATTTGCTAGATTTCCGTGACTTTGATGATTGCTCTCTAAACTTGCATCTTGCGGATTCCACTATTAAAAAGCCTATGGGAAGAATTAATGATGTTCTTATTGTTGCAAATAGGAATTATGTGCCCGTAGATTTTATCGTTCTTGATATAGATTGCAATCCTTCATGTCCCATTATTCTTGGTAGACCTTTCCTTAGAACGATTGGTGCAATTATTGATATGAAGGAAGGGAATATTAAATTCCAATTTCCCTTAAAGAAGGGCATGGAACACTTTCCTAGAAAGAAAATAAAATTACCATATGAATCTATCATGAGAGCCACTTATGGATTGCCTACCAAAGATGGCAATACCTAGATCTATCCTTGGTTTTATGCCTAGCTAGGGGCGTTAAACGATAGCGCTTGTTGGGAGGCAACCTAATTTTATTTTATGTTTTTTGTTTTTGTTTATGTTTAGGAATAAATAATCCATCTAGATTCTGTTTAGATGTGGTTTTATCTTTTAATTAGTGTTTGTGCCAAGTTAAACCTATTAGATCTTCTTGGAAGATAGTTATTTGATCTTGCTGTAATTTCCAGAATCTTTGCACTCAGTGCCCGAATTGTCAAAAATCACCAGAACGTGATAAAATAGTGATTCCAATTGCTGATGATCAATAAACAAATTGCCCAGGTCGTCTAATTTTGGTAGAATTTTTTGGGTTCCATAAGTTTGCGTTACTAACAGATTACTACAGACTGTTCTGTTTTTGACAGATTCTGTTTTGCGTGTGTTGTTTGCTTATTTTGATGAATCTATGTCTAGTAAAATAGTTTATAAACCATAGATAAGTTGGAATACAGTAGGTTTAACACCAATACAAATAAATAACAAGTTCACTACAGTACCTTAAAGTAGTCTTTTGTTTTCTTTCTCTAACGGAGCTCACGAGATTTCTATTTAGTTTTGTGTTGTGAAGTTTTCAAGTTTTGGGTGAATTCTTTTGATGGATTATGGAACAAGGAGTGGAAAGAGCCTAAGCTTGGGGATGCCCATGGCACCCCCAAGATAATCCAAGGACACCAAAAAGTCAAAGCTTGGGGATGCCCCGGAAGGCATCCCCTCTTTCGTCCACTTCCATCGGTAATGTACTTGGAGCTATATTTTTATTCACCACATGATATGTGTTTTGCTTGGAGCGTCTTGTATTATTTGTGTCTTTGCTTGTTAGTCTACCACAATCATCCTTTCTGTACACACCTTTTGAGAGATCCATGTATGAATTGAAATTTGTTAGAATACTCTATGTGCTTCACTTATATCTTTTGAGCTTGATAGTTTACTCTATGTGCTTCACTTATATCTTTTTGAGCGTGATAATTTTTGCTCTACTGCTTCACTTAGATCTTTTAGAGCACGGTGGTGGTTTGTTTTAAAGAAACTTGATCTCTCATGCTTCACTTATATTATTTTGAGAGTCACTAATAGCATGGTAATTTGCTTAGTGTTAATATACTTGGTATTCAAGATATGTGAAACTTTCTTTTTAGTGGGTTGAATACTAAGATAAGTTTGATGCTTGATAATTGTTTTGAGATATGGAGGTGATAATATCATAGTCGTTCTAGTTGAGTAGTTGTGAATTTTAGAAATACTTGTGTTTAAGTTAGCAAGTCCCGTAGCATGCACGTATGGTTAAAGTTGTGTAACAAATTTGAAGCATGAAGTGTACCTGGCTTGTGCATCCTTATGAGTGGCGGTCGGGGACGAGCGATGGTCTTTTCCTACCAACCTATCCCCCTAGGAGCATGCGCGTAGTACTTGATTTTTGATGACTTCTAAATTTTTGCGATAAGTATATGAGTTCTTTTGACTAATGTTGAGTCCATGGATTATACGCACTTTTACCTTTCCGCCATTTGCTAGCCTCTTCGGTACCGTGCATTACCCTTTCTCACATTGAGAGTTGGTGCAAACTTCGCCGGTGCATCCAAACCCCGTGATATGATATTCTCTTTCACACATAAACCTCCCTATACCTTCCTCAAAACAGCCACCATACCTACCTATCATGGCATTTCCATAGCCATTCCGAGATATATTGCCATGCAACTTCCATCATCATCATCATCATCACCATGACATGCTTTACTTTTGTCATATTTCCATTGCATGATCTTGTAGTTGACATCGTATTTGTGGCAAAGCCACCATGCATTATTTTTCATACATGTCACTCTTGATTCATTGCACCATCCCGGTACACCGCCGGAGGCATTCATATAGAGTCATATCTTGTTCTAGTATCGAGTTGTAATCATTATGTTGTAATCAATAGAAGTGTGATGATCATCATTATTAGAGCATTGCCCAATCAAAAAAAGAGAAAGGCCAAAAAGAAAGGAAAAAAATAAAGGCCCAAAAAAAGAGAAAATAAAAAGGGCAATGCTACTATCTCTTTTTCCACATTTGTGCTTCAAAGTAGCACCTTGTTCTTCATGTAGCGAGTCTCATATATTGTGCTTCAAAGTAGCACCATGATTTTCATATAGTGAGTCTCATAATTTGTCTTGTTCATACTAGTGGGAATTTTTCATTATAGAACTTGGCTTGTATATTCCAACGATGGGCTTCCTCAAAATGCCCTAGGTCTTCATGAGCAAGCAAGTTGGATGCACACCCACTAGTTTTCTTTTGTTGAGCATTCTTAGCTCTAGTGCATCCGTTGCATGGCAATCCCTACTCCTTGCATTAACATCAATTGATGGGCATCTCCATAGCTCATTGATTAGCCTCGTTGATGTGAGACTTTCTCCTTTTTTGTCTTCTCCACACAATCCCCATCATCATATTCTATACCACCCATAGTGCTATGTCCATGGATCGCGCTCATGTATTGCGTGAAGGTTGAAAAAGTTTGATATTTTTTGAGTATGAAACAATTGCTCGGCTTGTCATCGGGGGTATAGAAGTTGGGAACATCTTTGTGTGACGAAAATGAAGCATAGCCTAACTATATGATTTTGTAGGGATGAACTTCCTTTGGCCATGTTATTTTGAGATGACATAATTGTTTGATTAGTATGCTTGAAGTATTATCATTTTTATGTCAATATGAACTTTTGTCTTGAACCTTTCGGATCTGAATATTCATACCATGATTAAGAACATTTACATTGAAATTATGCCAAAGTATCACTCCGCATCAAAAATTCTCTTTTTATCATTTACCTACTCGAGGACGAGCAGGAATTAAGCTTGGGGATGCCTGATACGTCTCCAACGTATCTATAATTTTTGATTGCTCCATGGTACTTTATCTACTGTTTTGGACTATATTGGGCTTTATTTTCCACTTTTATATTATTTTTGGGACTAACCTATTAACCGGAGGCCCAGCCCAGAATTGCTGTTTTTTTTTGCCTATTTCAGTATTTCGAGGAAACAGAATATCAAACGGAGTCCAAACGGAATGAAACCTTCAGGAACGTGATCTTCTCACCGAACGTGATCCAGGAGACTTGGAGCCTACTCCAAGAAGTTTCTAGGGAGGTCACGAGGGTGGAGGGCCCCCCCTGGGCGTGCCCCCCTGCCTCGTGGGCCCCTCGGAGCTCCACCGACGTGCTCCTTCCTCCTATATATACCTACGTACCCCCATTAGACCAGAGACGGAGCCAAAAACCTAATTTCACCGCCGCAACTTCCTGTATCCACGAGATCCCATCTTGGGGCCTGTTCCGGAGCTCCGCCGGAGAGGGCATCCATCACGGAGGGCTTCTACATCAACACCATAGCCCTTCCGATGAAGTGTGAGTAGTTTACTTCAGACCTTCGGGTCCATAGCTAGTAGCTAGTTGGCTTCTTCTCTCTTTTTGGATCTCAATACAATGTTCTCCCCCTCTCTCGTGGAGATCTATTCGATGTAATCTTCTTTTTTGCGGTGTGTTTGTTGAGACCGATGAATTGTGGGTTTATGATCCAACTTATCTATGAATAATATTTGAATCTTCTCTGAATTCTTTTATGTATGATTGAGTTATCTTTGCAAGTCTCTTCGAATTATCCGTTTGGTTTGGCCAACTAGATTGGTAGTTCTTGCAATGGGAGAAGTGCTTAGCTTTGGGTTCAATCTTGCGGTGTCCTTACTCAGTGACAGAAAGAGTTGCAAGGCACGTATTGTATTGTTGCCATCGAGGATAACAAGATGGGGTATTTATCATATTGCATGAATTTATTCCTCTACATCATGTCATCTTGCTTAAGGCGTTACTCTGTTTTTAACTTAATACTCTAGATGCATGCTGGATAGCGGTCGATGAGTGGAGTAATAGTAGTAGATGCAGGCAGGAGTCGGTCTACTTGTCACGGACGTGATGCCTATATACATGATCATACCTAGATAACCTCATAACTATGCTCAATTCTATCAATTGCTCAACAGTAATTTGTTCACCCACCGTAGAATATCTATGCTCTTGAGAGAAGCCACTAGTGAAACCTATGGCCCCCGGGTCTATTCTCATCATATCAATCTCCATTACTTTATTTTACTTGTTTTGCTTTTACTTTTCACTTTGCATCTTTATACCAAAAATACCAAAAATATTATCTCTATCAGATCTCACTCTCGTAAGTGACCGTGAAGGGATTGACAACCCCTAAGCGTTGGTTGCGAGTTGCTACCGTTTTGTGCAGGTACGAGGGACTTGCGCGTGACCTCCTACTGGATTGATACCTTGGTTCTCAAAAACTGAGGGAAATACTTACGCTACTGTGCTGCATCACCCCCTCCTCTTCGGGGAAAACCAACGCTAGCTCGAGACGTAGCAAGAAGGGATTTCTGGCGCCGTTGCCGGGGAGGCCTACGCCAAGTCAAGTCAAGATTTACTCTCCCGTCAACGAGCCATTTCTGGCGCCGTTGCCGGGGAAGCCTATGCAAAAGTCAACATACCAAGTACCCATCACAATCTCTATCTCTGCATTACATTATTTGCCATTTGCCTCTCGTTTTCCTCTCCCCCACTTCACCCTTGCCGTTTTATTCGCCCTCTCTTTCCCTTTGCCTTTTGTTTGCTCGTGTGTTAGTTTGCTTGCTTGTTCGTCACGATGGCCTTACCTAATTTTGGTGATCTTCACCTTAAAAGGCTAGAAGATATCGAAAACAATGTCAGGAAGTTTATGGTCTTGCAATTTGAGCATAATAATTTCTTTAGAAACAAGCTTAAGGAACAAAAGAGTTTTATGAGTTATATGAATAAAGAGCTCAATGATATGTCCAAAGAATTTGATGGTGTAAGAGCCCAAATTGCTCATCTTGAAAAAATGACCGCTGAAATTTCGGATATGCAAGCCACCTTAGTCAATAAGATGGCCGCTAAACCGAATAACTATGAGAATCAAGATGAAGATCTAAAAGTTATTGATGTGTCCCCTATTAAATCTTTGTTTCGCAATATGAATCTTGATGAATCTGATTATGATCTTCCCTTACCTAGAAGGCGTTCTAAGAATTCTGAGTTTCTAGATCCTGTTGATGAAATTGATAAAAAAGGGATTGAAAGAAATAGAAATCTAGATATTGCTAAACCCACTATTTTGGATCTGAAGGAATTTAACTATGAAAATTGCTCTTTAATTGATTGTATTTCCTTGTTGCAATCCGTGTTAAATTCTCCTCATGCTTATAGTCGAAATAAGGCCTTTATCGAACACATTGTTGACGCCTTAGTGCAATCTTATGAAGAAAAGCTTGAGTTGAAAGTTTCTATCCCTAGAAAACTCCATGATGAGTAGGAACCTACAATTAAGATTAAAATTAAAAATTATGAGTTTTATGCTTTGTGTGATTTGGGTGCTAGTGTCTCTACTATCCCCAAAGCTTTGTGTGATTTGCTAGATTTCCGTGACTTTGATGATTGCTCTCTAAACTTGAATCTTGCGGATTCCACTATTAAAAAGCCTATGAGAAGAATTAATGATGTTATTATTGTTTCAAATAGGAATTATGTGCCTGTAGATTTTATCGTTCTTGATATAGATTGCAATCCTTCATGTCCCATTATTCTTGGTAGACCTTTCCTTAGAACGATTGGTGCAATTATTGATATGAAGGAAGGGAATATTAAATTCCAATTTCCCTTAAATAAGGGCATGGAACACTTTCCTAGAAAGAAAATAAAATTACCATATGAATCTATCATGAGAGCCACTTATGGATTGCCTACCAAAGATGGCAATACCTAGATCTATCCTTGCTTTTATGCCTAGCTAGGGGCGTTAAACGATAGCGCTTGTTGGGAGGCAACCCAATTTTATTTTATGTTTTTTGTTTTTGGTTCTGTTTAGGAATAAATAATCCATCTAGATTCTGTTTAGATGTGGTTTTATCTTTTAATTAGTGTTTGTGCCAAGTTAAACCTATTAGATCTTCTTGGAAGATAGTTATTTGATCTTGCTGTAATTTCCAGAATCTTTGCGCTCAGTGCCCGAATTGTCAAAAATCACCAAACGTGATAAAATAGTGATTCCAATTGCTGATGATCAATAAATAAATTGCCCAGGTCGTCTAATTTTGGTAGAATTTTTTGGGTTCCAGAAGTTTGCGTTAGTAACAGATTACTACAGACTGTTCTGTTTTTGACAGATTCTGTTTTGCGTGTGTTGTTTGCTTATTTTGATGAATCTATGGCTAGTAAAATAGTTTATAAACCATAGATAAGTTGGAATACAGTAGGTTTAACACCAATACAAATAAATAACAAGTTCACTACAGTACCTTAAAGTAATCTTTTGTTTTCTTTCTCTAAGGGAGCTCACGAGATTTCTATTTAGTTTTGTGTTGTGAAGTTTTCAAGTTTTGGGTGAATTCTTTTGATGGATTATGGAACAAGGAGTGGAAAGAGCCTAAGCTTGGGGATGCCCATGGAACCCCCAAGATAATCCAAGGACACCAAAAAGTCAAAGCTTGGGGATGCCCCGGAAGGCATCCCCTCTTTCGTCCACTTCCATCGGTAATGTACTTGGAGCTATATTTTTATTCACCACATGATATGTGTTTTGCTTGGAGCGTCTTGTATTATTTGTGTCTTTGCTTGTTAGTCTACCACAATCATCCTTTCTGTACACACCTTTTGAGAGAGCCATGTATGAATTGAAATTTGTTAGAATACTCTATGTGCTTCACTTATATCTTTTGAGCTTGATAGTTTACTCTATGTGCTTCACTTATATCTTTTTGAGCGTGATAATTTTTGCTCTAGTGCTTCACTTAGATCTTTTAGAGCACGGTGGTGGTTTGTTTTAAAGAAACTTGATCTCTCATGCTTCACTTAGATTATTTTGAGAGTCGTTAATAGCATGGTAATTTGCTTAGTGTTAATATACTTGGTATTCAAGATATGTGAAACTTTCTTTTTAGTGGGTTGAATACTAAGATAAGTTTGATGCTTGATAATTGTTAAATGGATAAGCATGAAAAGATGAAAAGAACTTGAGCAGAGGGAACAACACTCTGGTTAAATGGATAAGCATGAAAAGAACACTATCCTCACAACTCGAGATGATGAGAGAAGAGAGCAACAACACAATGCCTCCGGAGGAAATGAAAGAATGGAATGAAATGAACGGAGGGAAAACAAGATCTTGAGAGAGCACCCTTCCAAGAAAAGAACTTGAGAAGAGGGCACAACACTCTGGTTAAATGGATAAGCATGAAAAGAACACTATCCTCACAACTCGAGATGATGAGAGAAGAGAGCAACAACACAATGCCTCTGGAGGAAATGAAAGAATGGAATGAAATGAACAGAGGGAAAACAAGATCTTGAGAGAGCAACCTTCCAAGAAGGTTATACGTAGTTGTTGGAAAAACAACAATGAAACGAATAAGCTTTAAGTAGGCTTATGGAAAGTATCTCAAAATTATGAGGTGACAACCTACCACAAACGAAAACAATTGCTTGCTTTAGATCGACGAGGAGATGAAAAACTTCTTCCGCTGATGGGATAGGAGAAAAACTTGGATCATAGATAATCACCACAATAGCAACATTACTTAGGGAAGGCTTTAGGTGAAATATAACCCAAGATAACTCCAGTGAAGAGATTGATGGATTGAGAAAAGCTCATGCTCGAAGGAATTGATGGGTATAACTATCTCATTCTTGACACTGCTGAATCATGACACACGAAGGGAAATTGTCAAGAGTGACATAACACCACCTCAAAATATAAGGTAGAAAGAATTGCACTTCAGAATGCAAGATGAAAAATACTTGAGCTCCTCTGAAAAGAATCTCAATGAACACTCCGAGAAGGAATTAAATCCTTGATGAACCACCATGTAGAGCCTCCATGAAGAACTCTGGTAATAAAAGAATGATCAAAGAAATGAAGGATGAAAAGAATAAGGTTGAAGCCTTGCAATGATTAGATGGATCTTCGTGATGATGAGAGCTTGGAACTCCGGGAAAAGAAAATATGAAACAATTGAAAACGAGAATTTGATTAGCCTCCGGAATAAGGAGTTGAATATAATCGGTGAAACAAGAATAAGAATTACGTTATGCTTATCCTTCATCAATTAAATTGATGACAAGCAACGGATTTGGCATAGTACTCATTCTAATTGGAAAAGATAAAGGAGAGATATAGCGTAAACTCAATGGACCACCGGTAGGATTTGGAAAGAACGAATGAATTGATATGATAACGAAGGAAGAAGAATCTTTGAACAAACCACCGTAAGAATTGGAAAAGAACGAAGTAAAGGGATGAATCACCGGTAAGAATTAGAGAACGAATGAAGATACTTGAGGGAATTTGATACAAGAGAACAAAGAGATCACGAGCTGATTAGAGAATATTTGAATGATGCACCGGTAAGATTTGGAGAACGAGAGCTGAAAGCTAGAATGAATAATTCTGAGATGATGGGCTTTGGATGAATCAAACTGAAAAGACTCCTGAATCGCTCCTGATGGGTGAAAATAATTCTCACAATGGAAAACAATTATGAGAGGATAGTATAAAGCTAGAACCATGAATCTTCAAGAAAAACAGATATGATTGAAGAGAAACTCTTCTTCGGTCTTCAAATGTTGAGAATGACGATGAGAAACACCACCATGAATCGTTGAGATACTCCGGGATGAATATTAGAAAGGTTAAACTGATGATGAAAAGAATTTGAAAGATCTTGGAGAAAGACATATGACTGATGATAATTCATTCCATGTCAACTTGGAGAAGAATTTGATAGTAGCTCCGGAAAAATAGAAGAGTCATGTATGATCCTGGGAAAAGACCTATGGGTTAGGGCCCACTGAAAAGATACACCATTGAAATGATTTAAAAGATAGATTGCACCGGTCGAATTAAATGGCTTGAATGAGATAACATCCTCGAAATAGGTTGAACGAATGCAGAGTGGAAACACGAATCTTCGAGATATCTTCAACACTCCGGAACAATTGAATAGCGAGAAGTGGATGATTAAGAGGTGCACCCGCATGAGAAAACATTTGAAACGAGGAAAGGATATGATCGACAAAGTTTAAATTGAGTCCACGGAGAAGAAAAGAAAGAAGAATGACGAACTTGAAGCTCCGTTAGTACCTTCCTAAGAATCCCCGGATAAGAACATTGACGGAAAATAATGGAGAGGCTTCCCATCCATAAAAGGATACTTGATTAAGAAATCTGAATCCTTGAAGAAAAAAGGGATGGGAGGGCGGGAAAACAAAGGAAACTTGGAAACAGATGAAACGAACAACATTGGGAAAACCGACAGGTGATCTTGCGGATGTTGAAATGATCGGATCAACTTGAAGAGAAACACGCTGGTTGAAAAGGATTGACATGAAAATCTCGATTTATCATGAAGGATTGGTATTCACATAGGAGTATGAGAACACCGCTTATGAAAGGTATGGAATCAACACTTGACATCGAAGCAACTCGAAGACCACAACAAAAACAAAACAAGGATTTGGCTTGCAGAATAAGCCGGAAACAAACATATGATAGACCCCAAATCGTATCATGTGTCTGTTGGAAAGATATTCTAGGAGCTACTTGAATTCCCACTTATAAACTCCCGAAACTTTCTGGTTATGCAATCAGGTGTTGGGGATATAGGGGAAGCATAATATCTCACCCAAAGCTAACAAATCCTACATCCAGCTGTATCCATCCTTCAAGACATAACCAAGAAACCTTCGGAAATCGTTTACCTCAACCTTCGAAAAGCATCCGTTATACGAGTTATGGCAATACTCCCGAACTCCCGCCCCAGTACTGGGTGGCGTCGAGGTTATCTCACCAACAACTGCATAAACGATATTTTTGATGTCGGCGAACTCAGGTATTCCAGAACTACAACGATAAAATTGTGACGACAACACCTCAGAGCTCAACTCCCCGGGACACTGCCACAATCCCTAAATGTCAGGAGGCACCAAGAACAATGTTCTCATCACAAGACTATAGGAACGATACCAAGATACCCGTGTGATCCTAAAAAAATTCATGAAATTTGAGGAGAGAAGAGTCAAAACTTCTACGTCAGGAGGCCTCACCAGAGCGGTGAAGGGACTGAGGAGTAAAAAGAACCCTACTCTCCAATATATATAATCCTAAGACTCAAAACATTTTGTTCTAGACTCAACAACGTCAGTGATTCGATCAAGCAGGGGGCTCCTAAGTCGTGGATGGCTCTGATACCAACTTGTAACACCCACAATGCGACTATATCTCCCACGTGTCGGGGCACGACTTAGGGGCATAGCCGCATGGTAGGCATGTTGCAAGAGGGGTAATCTTTACACATCCCATGTACTAAATAAGAAATGGATAAAGAGTTGGCTTACAATCGCCACTTCACACAATACATAAATAATCCATCCATCATCCAAGGTACAAACAAAGGTCCGACTACGGAACCAAAATAAAGAAAGACAACCCCAAATGCTAGATCCCCGATCGTCCCAACTGGGCTCCACTATTGATCAACGGGAAATGAAACAAAACAATGGAAAGATCTTCATCGAGCTCCCACTTGAGCTGGTTTGCGTCACCTGCACTGTCATCATTGGCACCTGCAACTATTTGGAAGTATCTGTGAGTCACGAGGACTCAACAATCTCACACCCGCGTGATCAAGACTATTTATGCTTAAGGGTAGGAAAGGATAGTGAGGTGGAGCTGCAACAAGCACTTAGCATGTATGGGGGCTAACTTACGGAAATAAGAGCGAGAAGAGAAGCAACGCAATGGTCGTGAACTAGAAGTGATCAAGAAGTGATCGTAAAACTACTTACGTTCAAGCATAACACAAGAACCGTGTTCACTTCCCTTACTCTGCCAGAAAGAGACCATCACGGCTACACACGCGGATTTTAATTAAGTTAAGTGTCAAGTTCTCTACAACTGGATATTAACAAATTCCCATCTGCCACATAACCGCGGGCACGGCTTTCGAAAGTTCAAACCCTGCAGGGGTGTCCTAACTTAGCCCATCACAAGCTCTCACAGTTAACGAAGGATATTCCTTCTCCAAGGAAGACCCGATCATACTTGGAATCCCAGTTACAAGACATTTCGACAATGGTAAAACAGGACCAGCAAAGCCGTCCGATGTGCCGACAATCCCGATAGGAGCTGCACATATCTCGTTCTCAGGGAAACACCAATGAGACATCCTACGAGTAAAACAAACCCTCAAGTTTCCCCAAGGTGGCCCCGCAGTCTACTAAGTTCGGACCAACACTTAGAGAAGCACTGGCCCGGGGGGTTAAAATAAAGATGACCCTCGGGAGCGCGACTCCCAAGGGAAAACTAGGTGGTGGTGAGGCAAATGGTAAAACCAAGGTTGGTCCTTGCTAGAGGTGTTTTATTCAAAGAGAAACGTCAAGGGGTTCCCATAACACCCAACCGCGTATGGAACGCAAAATCAAGGAACATAACACCGGTATGACGGAAACTTGGGCGGCAAGAGTGGAACAAAACACCAGGCATAAGGCCGAGCCTTCCACCCTTTTCCATGTATATAGATGCATTAATTAAATAAGATATATTGTGATATCCCAACATATCCATGTTCCAAACATGGAACAAACTTCATCTTCACCTGCAACTAACAACGCTATAAGAGGGGTTGAGCAATAGTGGTAACATAGCCAAACAACGGTTTGCTTGGAAAGGTGGGTTAGAGGATTGACATGGCATTATGGGAGGCATGATATAGCAAGTGGTAGGTAGCGCGACATAGCAATAGAACGAACAACTAGCAAGCAAAGATAGAAGTGATTTCGAGGGTATGGTCATCTTGCCTGCATTGTACTCAGAGTTGTCGAAAGCTTGTTCCTCGAAGGCGTACTCGACAGGTACCTCAACACGTACTCGTCTCCCGGCTCTACCCAAAGCAAGAACACAAGCAATGGAACAACAATCAATCACAGTGCAATGCACAAGCAACATGAAGCAATACATGGCATGATATGCGAGATGTGATATGCAATGCATATGCGTGCTCTAGAAGGGAAAGAAAGATCAGGGAATCAGTTTCACAAACCAAGTGTGCCGCTGGAAAGATGAGATGATTTCGGTTGAAATCGATATAAAGATCACCGGAAACAGATGCACGGTTTGCAAATGGCAAGCAAAACAAGAATGACACAATTCTGTGATTAACAACACGATGCCATCTAGAATGCAACAAGAAACTAAGCTACTGCACTCCAACCTAGCAACAAAGCACATGGAAATGGTGTACAAGTGATGGTTGACAAAACATGAACACTGAGCTACGGCTAAATCACACAAGAGCAGGTTCAAACAAGCATGGCAAAAGTGCAAAAGATATCAGCTTCAAAGACTGAAAAATACTAACATGACAGAAATAACATCAGGAATCCATGTTTAGAGCAAGCAAACAACATGCTACAGGAACATATCATAGCAATAAAAGGCATGGCATGATTCTACTGAATGCATAGAACAAAAGTCTCTTGCTGATCATGAGCCAAAAAGGCACAGAAGATATGATGGCACCCTTGTAAACATAACAAGTTTTATTAACAGAGTTATGAAGGCAACTTTGCGAGCTCAAACCACTCACCAAAAAGCAGTGCATGACAAGATAAGCATACTAACAGAAAGAAGACATGTTCATGAATCTAACCATGACAAGAGAAAGTTCATAGCATGCATGGATCACTAGCAACAACCAGGGCAAAATTGATTAACATGTAAACAATCTACCAGGAACATTTTATAGCAAAAGTAGAGCAAGAACAAGACATGCTAGCTCCCTCCATAATTGCAAAAAGGGTCATGGATGTATAGAGCATAACCACGTGTCCAAAACACCCTTACTGAAGTATCTCAAAATAAGCACGGATCAAACTGTAGCATCAAGTTTACATGGCATCAAAATAACAGCAGGCAAAAGACTTAGCAAAATCCTAAGTCCCTGAAAACAGCAATATCACGAAGCCTAGTTTGCATGCTTGTGCTAGTCACCACAAATATTACATGACATAGTTCAAAACACATGTAGAGCTCATGCCCATATGATGCACACATCAAATGAGACAAAAATGACAAATCACCCTAAACTGATAAGTAGCAGCAGTAAACATTTTTTAGCACTCTTGCATCACTGATTAGGGCATCAAGATGAAATCAAACAAGGATGCCACAATGTAATGAAATGAAGAGCATCTCTCAGTGAACATTTTGATATATCGTATGCATGATTTGGAGCACCGAGCAACAAGTTATAGCATGATGAAAAGGTGCACAAAACGTTACAGAACTAGGACTTAGCCATATTTCACCTCACGGGAAAACGGGATATCGTGGTACGGGGATGGATCAGACCGGGCGGTGCAGGCCGTTTGGATGGAGGGGCCGGTGGATCTGGTCCAGGCGGGGAGGACGAGGCGACATGGCGGTGCTCCAACTTGGGAGGACAACGGCTCCGGTGGCCGGCGCGAGGTTGCCGCGGCGAGGCGGCGAATGCCAGTGAGGAGCCGCGTGGAGCGGGGCAGCGTGGTGGTGCGGATCCGGGGCGGCCGCGATGCTGGCGCGGGACGCGGATGCCGAGGCGGTGGTGGCGGAGGCGAGGTTCGGCACGCGCGGGAGGGCGCGGGCGGCGGCGCGCGGGATCCGGGCCTGGCTGGCCGGATCTGGGCCGCGGCGGGCCGATGGGGCGGTGGGAGGACGGCGAGTGACGTGGCACGCCGTGGTTGGATGAGGGGCGACGACAGACGTGTCCGGCCGCTGGGCGGACATGTCCGGCGGCACGGGGGAAGATGGGTCTAGGGTTTAGACCGGGAATTTCCGGGGGGGGAGGCACATATATATAGGTAGAAGGAGGTGGGAGTGTCAAAATGAGGTGTAGTTTTCGCCCATACGATCGTGATCCGACAGCGGAGGACATGGAAGTGGTTTCGATGGGTTATTGGGTTGTTTTGAGGGTGTTGGGCTGCAACACAAAAGAGGCTTTGCGGTTACCCGGTTAACCGTTGGAGTATCAAACGGACTCCAAATGGAACGAAATTTGACAGGCGGTCTACCGATGGTGTACCAAGGCCACTTGGCAAATCTCGGTCCATTCCGAGAATGTTTAACACACGCTCACGAAAAGAGACAAGAGGGGTGCGTTGGAGAATGTAGGAGTGTCGGATTGCGAAATAGACAACGAGGAAAATGCTCGGATGCATAAGACGAACACGAATGCAAATGCGATGCACATGATGACATGATATGAAATGCATGACATGAACAAAATGCGAAACAAAGAAAAAACCCAACCACGAAGGGAATATCATATCGCATCTCCGGAAAAGGCAAGAGTCGGAGTTACAAATATGGAAAGTTGTATCCGGGGCGTTACACCACAGGAAGCTTTTGAGCAGCACAGATTGACAGGTGATCAGTTATGCTGTTTTCCACACGGGGTACGTGCTCTGTTTGCAAGCCGTCAAAGAGCTCCTCCAACCTCCTTACTTCCTCAATGTATACTTCCATCAATGGGCTTTGATAATCCTTATTGACTTGTCTCACCACCAACTGTGAATCTCCTTGAATGATCAGCTTCTTGATTCCCAATTCTGCTGCAATCCTGAGCCCGGCAAGGAGCCCTTCATACTCAGTTGTATTGTTGGTGCCTTCTTCCTGGGCAAAGTGCATTTGGATGACATACTTCAATTGCTCCTCGGAGGGGGCAACAAGTAGCACTCCTGCTCCTGCTCCTTGTAGGGAAAAAGTACGATCAAAATACATAATCCATTCTTGGGGTGATTCCTTGCTGGGGAGAGTTGTTTCCATTGATTCCTCATCAGGGGTTGGCGTCCATTCTGCAATTAACTCTGCCAGCGCCCTTGTTTGAATGGTTGAAGTGCTCTCAAACTTCAAACCAAAGTTGGATAACTCCAAAGCCCACTCCACTATTCTGCCAGTAGCCTCAGGGTTTCGGAGTATCCTCTGCAACGGAAAACGAGTAACAATAGTGATCTCATGGGCTTGGAAGTAGTGGCTCAGTTTCCTTGAGGCCATGATGAGGCCAAAGATCAACTTTTGCACACCAGAGTACCTCGATCTAGCCCCGTGCAACAAGGAGCTAATGAAGTATACTGGGGGCTGCACCACTTTCTTCCTTGCCGCGTCCTTAGGGTTGCACTCATTGTCGTGCTTACTGCTGTTCTGATCCTCTTCTGATTCCGCCGCGGTCTGGCCACTCTCTGCTTCATCCACTTCTCGCTGTGGTACCAAGGCTGCACTGACCACTTGGTTGGTTGCTGCCAAGTAAAGCAGTAATGACTCTTGAGGTTTGGATGCAACCAAGGTAGGCACAGATGATAGGTAAGCCTTCAACTCTTCCAAGGTTGTATGTGCTTCCGGGGTCCACTTCATAGGCCCTGCCTTCTTCAAAATTTTGAAGAACGGCAAGGCACGCTCGGTAGACTTGGAAATGAATTTGCTTAGCGTGGAAACACATCCCGTCAAGAGCCTCACATCCTTAATTGTCCTTGGTGATTGGATCTGCTCTATGGCTTGATCTTGTCGGGGTTGGCTTCAATCCCCCGATGGGACATAAAGAATCCAAGTATCTTGCCGGAGGGAACACCAAACACATACTTCTTCGGGTTAAGCTTCAAGTTGATCTTGCGCGAATTAGCAAATGTCTCCTCCAAATCCTGGATAAGGGTGGCCTTATCCTTGGTCTTGACCACAATGTCATCCATATAGGCTTCTATGTTTCTGTGTAGCTGTGGCTCACCAATCTGGACTGCTCTTGCAAAAGTAGACCTGACACTCTTCAATCCGAAAGGCATGCGGACAAAACAATATGTACCACATGGAGTGATGAATGATGTTTTCTCCTCATCTTCTTTGGACATAAATATCTGGTGATATCCGGAGTATGCATCCAAAAAGGAGAGAAGATCACACCCTAAAGTAGAATCCACAATCTGATCGATGCACGGCAAGGGGAATGGGTCCTTCGGGCAAGCCTTATTGAGATCTATGAAATCAATGCAAAGCCTCCATTTCCCATTCGCCTTCCGAACTGCCACTGGGTTTGCCAACCATGTAGGGTGCAGTACTCATCTAACCAATCCAGCTGCCTCTAACTTCTTGATTTCCTCGGCAATGAACTGCTGGCGCTCCAAGGCTTGCTTCCTAAATTTCTGCTTGACCGGTCGGGCATGTGGGAAGACAGCAAGGTGGTGTTCGATTACCTCCCTAGGAACATCGGGGATATCATATGGTTGCCAGGAAATCACATCGATATTCACCCACAGGTAGGCAACGAGCGCGCTTTCCTATTTGTCGTCAAGGGTGGCGCTGATGGTGAAAGTACCATCAACACCAGCCAGCCCGGCCGGGACATTCTTCACTTGGGGTGCAACAACCTTGGATCTCTTGCTGTTGGAACACTCCGGCACGTCGTCAACGGGTGCCATGCACTAGGAGGGGCCACGCTTCCCGGACTCCTTGCCGGATGTCCTACAATCCCTCTTCTTTCCTTTGCTTTCCTTGGCGGGAACCGTTGCTGCCGCATCCTCTGCTGCGACGGCATCTTGATACATCGTGTCCACGCAGATGATTGCATCCTTCTCATCTGATGGGATGGTGATGATTCCCAATGGACTAGGCATCTTCAAGGTGTTGTAAGCATAATGGGATGCTTCCATGAACTTGGCCAAATCCGGGCGCCCCAGAATCCCATTATATGGCAGGGGAGCTCAACCACATAAAACACAATCTTCTCAGTCCTGTAGTTTAGCTCTCCCCCAAACGTCACCGGCAACGTAATCTTTCCCTTGGTACGGCTCTTGCCGGGATTTACTCCTTGAAACGTGTCGGTAACCTTCAGCTCTTCCTCTCCGATCTGGAGCTTGTTAATAATTGTGGGGGAAATAAGATTCAACCCAGCCCTACCATCTACTAACATCTTTGTGAACTTGAGGTTGCGAATTGTTGGGGAAACCAACAACGGCAAACACCCTACCGTGGTGGTGAGGCAAGGGTGGTCCTCCTCATCAAAGATGATGGGCGTGCGGGACCATTTGAGCGGCTTCCGGGCCTCTGGTGCTAGCTCCACAACATTGACATCTCTTGCCCATCACTTGAGCTGGCGATGGGAGGAGTGCAAGGATGCACCCCCATCAATGCATAGGACATCAGTGGCCTTCTGAAATTGCTGCTCATTGGTTTCCTCTTCATTCCCTCCATCGCTGAAATCATCACAGGTTTCCTTCTCTTGGTCCCTGGCGGGTTTTCCTTGGTTCCGAAATGGTTTGCCGGGACGGTTTGCTTCACCGCCCCAGTCCTCCCCGTCGGCAGCATTCTGACCTTTCTCCTTATCATGCTTATCATACTCCGCCCTCTGTCTCTTGACAAGCTACTCAACTTGATAACATTCATGAAGGTCGTGGCCCTTGGTCCGGTGGATTTTGCAGTATGGCCCTTCACCTTTCCCGGCCTGCTAGGCTCCCGGTGGTCACCGGTGAAGGCACCGATGAACTCCTCGCAAAGGTCTGCCCAAGATGAAATGGAGTTCTCCGGCAGGTGCATGAGCCAAGATCTGACGTTGGACTTGAGAGCCAACGGGAAGTAGTTGGCGAGCGCCTTCTCGTCTCTTCCCCTAGCAGCCTGAACAGCAATGGTGTAGATGCTCAGGAACTCTGTCGGGTTCAGTCTCCCATCGTACTTCTCGGGTATCTCCGGCTTGAACGTGCGGACCGACGGCCAACGGACATGTCGCAGCTCACATGTAAAGGAAGGCCAGCCGACCTCGAAAGGTAGGGACCCGCTAACACCAAACGCAGGCTCGTCGACATTGAGGCCGCCGCACCTGTTGTCCTAGCGGGGGTCATCGAGAGGTCGTCCCATGATGACGTGCGCGTCTCTCCACCACCTATCATCCGGGGTTCGCCGTTGGCCCGGAAGTGCTCGTGGGTCGGAAGAGGCCATCGACACGACGTCGAGACCTTGTTCTTGCTGCGCCCGCGCCAGCTGCCATGGTGGTGACTGCACGGTAGGGACATCCCCCTCCGTTCGGGCAGCAGTATGAGCAGTCGTCGTCACTTCGGGAGGTTGTGGCGGGACATTCATCCATTTGCTCAGCTGCTGGCAGGAACCTTAGTAGTAGTTGGGCCCACCTCAGCGAAACCGAGCAGACTTCGGATGGTGGCACACCATTCATCCATTTGCTCGACTGCTGGCGGGAACCTTAGTAGCACTTGGGCCCGCGCCATAGCCTCCATAGCTGTGCTTGGCATGGAAGTTGATGACCTCGACCGCACCATCGCTTGGCTCCTGACGGTGCCCGCGGTGGTGGTGGCAGTGGCGCGCCCGCGCTGCGGTGGGGCGGCAACCTGGGCAGCGGGGGCGCATGGTGATGGCGCTCGAGGGTCTGCGGCTCCGTCGGTGGGAGGAGGGGATGTAAGCAGAGTCACCCTCCCATCCACACCTTGTGGAGCTTGACCGTCTACATGCTGCTGAAGCTCTTCTCCTCTGAAGCCTTCAGCCCCCGTCTCTGCCGCAGGGGTTGTGGCGATGGTGCCACCTGCACCTGCCACGCCCCCAACAGCGCTCATGTCCTCACTTGTCCCCACATCTCCCACGGCATTTGAGGCCGCGGGCGGTAGAGCCTTCGAGGTCGATGGCTGGGCTTAAGAGCCGGACTTCTTCTTGGGCACCATGGTCGATGGTGTCATCGAAGATGAAGATGGTGGTGAAGATGACGTGTTGCACTCGCTTTCAGGTTTGCACAAGTGAGCCCCCTACCTGGCGCGCCAAAGATGTCGCGGGATGTCCGCGACCACCTATGGGACTGGGCAACCCCTTGCTGGTTCGGCGGGGGACGTCGTGTTGCACAAAGAGCAGACCAGCGCATGGCAGCACAACATAGAGCACATGCAATTTACCTAGGTTTTGGCCACCGTGAAGCGTAAAACCGTACTCCTGCTTTGGTGGATTGATGGTGGAAATGAACATGGTGATATGTGGTACACTGGCCCGGCAAGGTCTGCCTCAGGGCTATGGTGACCACAAGCGTATGATGGCTTGGGTTTTGTCAAGTTTCCAACCCTCTAACCCCCTCCTACGACTGCCATGGGCCTCCTTTTATAGATTAAGGGGTCGCCACAGTGGCAAATCAGTCATTACCCACTGATATGATAGCAAATAGTGCTATCATACCTAACTTTGTTGGCTGGTAGGGTACATTAAATGCACCGCTCAGTGTCACATCACTAGTTGCTCGGCAAGGCCTGCCGGGCTTATCTTGCCAGCCCCGTGTTTGTTCTCTTGACACGTCGTTGGACGGGTGTCACCTGTGGGTTTCTTCTATAGGAGATGGCTGCCATGTGGTGAATGCTGCCACTTAATCACCTTGTGGCTTGACACCGCACTGATTGACGACGTGGGTCGTTCTTGCGTGGTCGGCGGGGTGGTTCAGGCCCCGCAAGCCCCGGCAGGTGCTGCCGGGGAGTCTTGGCTGCTTGCTTCTGGTGGTGGCCTGGCCCCTTGCCAGGCTCGCCTTCCCGATGAGGGAGGCCCTTCTCTTGCCGATATCCTGTCCCTTTGGCTCGATCTTGATCTCTCTGAGCTGCATGTTGGTTCTCCAAGTCTCTTGGTTCTTCAATCTCTGACTTAAGCTAGTGCTACAATCTTGCTCTTGTGCCTGTGCACAGTTGGGCAACATACCAGGGGTCTCTTGCACAGACACCCACACAATGAAGAGCAATGCTATGGCAAACTCAAGTTCACCATGCCCAAGTTCCACGGAAGCAATGACCCCGAAGAGTATCTTTCATGGGCATTGAAGGTTGACAATATCTTTCATTTGCAGAACTATGAGGAAGAGAAGACGATCGCCATGGCATCCCTTGAGTTCCAAGACCATATCCTTATTTTGTGGGAGCAAGTCATTGAGCACTGAGAAGCAAGAGGTGAACCACCAATCATAACTTGAGATCGAATGAAGGATGTCATGAGAGCATGCTTTGTGCCAACATACTATAACCGCGACCTCTTCAAGCTACTACAACTCCTCAAGCAAGGAACAAAGAGCGTTGAAGAGTACTACAAGGAAATGGAGATCACCATGATATGTGTTAATGTCATGGAAGATGATGAGCAAACTATGGCACGTTTCTTGAGTGGACTCAACCATCCTATCAAGAAGATCACCGACTTACAACCTTACTCCAACCTCACCGATCTAGTGCATCATGACTCCTACAACCAAGCTTCAACGACTCCGCTGACTTATACCTCAACCAAACCTTCCACAAGTAATGATGACAAGTCAAGTTACAAGAAAACTTCGACATCTTCAAGTCCTCCTACTACTACAAGCAACTTCAAGATGAGAGCTTCATCATCTACTACTCCACCGGATGAGACCATCAAGAAAACTTGCATCAAATGCTTCACATACGGCGGACGAGGCCACAAGTCCTTCGAGTGTACCAATAAGCGTACCATGATCGTCAATGACGACGGCACATACGACTCCATGAGTGAAGGGGAAATGGAAGCCCTTGAACATGTTGCTATGCACCAGCAAGTGAATGAAGATGAAGATGACCAAGTCTTTTCTAACAATGATTCAAGCCCCGCTCTCGTTGTTTCCAAGGTCTTGACCCTTCAACATCAACAAGACAAAGACCAAAGATGCCATATCTTCGAAACCAAGGTGGGCATCAATGGAAGGTCTGTGAAGGTCATCATCGACGGGGGAAGCTGCCCAAATTTGGGAAGTCAAGAGCTGTGTTCCAAGCTACGATTGGTCAAGATGAATCACCCCCACCCCTACAAGGTCCAATGTCTTAGCGACTCCGGCACCATTCAAGTGGAGCACACCGTTCAAGTCTCCTTCAAGATTGGAGCCTATGAAGACATCTTGGAGTGTGATGTGGTTCCTATGTCCGTTTGCCACCTCCTACTTGGAAGGCCTTGGCAATTCGACCGTGGCGTCATCCACAATGTACGAACCAATCATTATAGCTTCAAGATGAAGGGAAATGAGTATGTGCTATGACCTATGTCACCAAGTCAAGTGATCGCCGACAAGCGAGCAACCACCCATCATGGAGAAAATAGTGAGAGAGCGAACGACCAAAAAGAGAGTGAGCGCCACAAGCCCAAATTGAGTGCCTCCACGATGAGCGACAAGAGAAACTTAGTGCTATTTGCTACCAAAAGTGAGATGAGAGAAGTGTGTGAGAACCCATCAAGTCTCATGCACTATGTCCTATCATGCAAGGATGACGTAACACCAACTAACACCTCTCACTCTCTACCTTTAGTGTTGTCTAATATCTTGCAGGAATTCAAGGACGTCTTCCCCGATAAGCTACCTCCGGGACTACCTCCACTGCGAGGCATCAGACACCGCCTGGACCTCATACTCGGAGCACCTCTTCCTAACAAAGCACCTTACCGCGTCAACCCCGAAGAAACTAAGGAGATACAAAGGCAAATACAACAACTCATTGACAATGGGCCTGTGCGTGAAAGTTAAGTCCTTGTGCCGTACCGGTCATACTAGTGCCTAAGAAATATGGTAGGTTTGGCATGTGTTCCGATTGTAGACCCATCAATGCTATCACCGTTCATTATAGATATCCTATTCCACGCCTTGATGACATGCTAGACGAACTTTGTGGAGCCACAATTTCTGTAAAATTGATCTTGAAAGTGGCTACTATCAAATAGACATCTAAGAAGGTGATGAATGGCAAACCACTTTCAAAACAAAGTTTGGCTTGTATGAACGGTTGGCCATGCCAATGGGTTTATCCAAAGCACCCGGCACCTGTATGCGTGTGATGCATTTTGTTCTTTGCCCATAAATTGGCATATTTGTTGTGGTCTATTTTGACGATGTTCTTGTGTTTAGCAAATCTCTCAAAGATCATGTCACCCATCTTCGAACAGTTTTGCGAACTGTTAGAAAAAGAGCGCCTTTATGCTAATATGGACAATTGCCTTTTTGTTGTTGATAAGCTTGTTTTCTTGGGTTTCGTTGTTTCTTCTAAGGGTGTTTGTGTCGATGAATCTAAGATAAATGCTATTAAAACTTGGCCACAACCAACCAACTTGCAACAAGTGCGAAGTTTCCTTGGCCTAGCCGGTTTCTACCATAGATTCATTAAGGACTTTAGCACCATTGCATCCCCTTTACATGCCTTGAGTAAGAAGAATGCACCATTTGTTTAGGGACCATCCCAAGATGCCGCATTTAATGAGCTTAAGAATTTGCTTACACATGTTCCTTTGCTTGCTTTGCCCAATTTTGACAAAACTTTGGAAGTTCATTGCGATGCTAGTGGCACCGGTATATGAGGTTTGTTAATGCAAGAGAAGTGCCCAATTTCTTACTTTAGTGAGAAACTTTCCGGAGCTCAACTCAATTATCCCATCTATGACAAAGAGCTATATGCCTTATTGCAATTATTACGTGAGTGGGAACACTATCTTTGCCCTCATGAATTTGTCATCCATAAGGATCATGAAATGCTTAAATACCTTAAGGGTCAAACTAAATTGAATAAGCGGCATGCCAAGTGGAGTGAGTTCATAGAGTCATCTCCTTATGTCATCAAGTACATCAAAGATAAGGAAAATGTTGTGGCGGATGCTCTTTCCTGCAAATGCATGCTTGTCACTAAACTTGAATTGAATGTCATTGGCTTTGAGCACATAAAAGACTTATATGCGCATCATCCTACTTTTGCTATCCCTTATGCCAAATGTTTGACGCATACGTCTTGGGAACGCTATTACATCAAAGATGATTATCTTATGAGAGCTAACAAACTATGTATCCCTGAGTCTTCTCTTTGTTTGTTACTTTTGCAAGAATCCCATGTAGGAGGACTTATGGGACACTTTGTATGTGACAAGACATTTGCTACGCTCTCTAAGAACTACTTTTGGCCCAAGATGTTCCGCGACGTCTCAGGCTTCACCAACCGATGCTCTACATGTCGCAAAGCTAAGTCTAAAGCTCAATCCCATGGTGTCTATATGCCACTTCCTATTCCATATCACCCATGGGAAGATATTAGTATGGAATTCGTTCTTGGTTTGCCTAGAACTCGCAATGGCAAAGATTCCATGTTTATTGTTGTGGACCAATTCTGTAAGATGGCTCATTTCATACCATGCAATAAGATAGACGATGCTTCACATGTTGCAAATCTTTTTGTAGGGAAATCTTGCGTGTACATGGAGTGCCCAAAACTATCGTATCGGACCGCGACGTCAAGTTCCTTCGCTACTTTTGGAAGACGCTATGCACCAAGCTCGGAATCAAGCTTTTGTTCTCTTCGGCATACCATCTCAAACCAACAGCCAAACGGAGGTCATGAACTGGACGCTATCTACTCTCCTACGCGTGTTGATCAAGAAGACATCAAGGAGTGGGAAGAGTGTTTACCCATCGCCGAGTATGCCTACAATCGAGCACAACACTCCACTACCGGCAAGTCCCCCTTCGAGGTCATCTACGGCTTCAAACCATTGTCCCAATTAGACATTTTACCTCTACCACTACAACGGCGCATCAACATGGACACAAGTGTATGAGTGAGCTACCTCAAGATGATGCATGAAGATACAAGGCACACCATTGAACACCAAGTACAACGACTCGCGACCAAGCTTAACATCAACAAGCAACCCATGATATTCAACATTGGAGATCTTGTATGGCTACATATTCAGAAGGAAAGTTTCCGCAAAGAATGCAAGTCCAAGCTACGACCGCGAGCCGACGGACCCTTCATGGTCCTCGAGTGCTACAACAACCATGCATACAAGATCGACTTACCACGCTACAAGTACTCCATGAGAGACATCTTCAATGTCACGGATCTCTCTCCCTACCATGGTGATAAAGCTTTCGATCCAAGGTCGGATCTTTCCTAAGGGGGGGAGAGATGATGCGGAGCATCCTACGGTCATCCCCATGGACCTACCATCGTCTCACCAAGTGCCAAAAGGACCGATGACATGAGCATGAGCTAGAGCTCTTGAAACCGAGTTGACATCTCTCCTTAGTGATATTCCATATGACCCACTCAAGACATGGCTACTACCTAATTCTGGAATTTTGTGCATGATTAGGTACCAAGAAGGCCCCCTCGAGGATTCACATGAAGAAGGACAAATACCAAAGTAAAAGGGTGAAGAGGAACGACGGAAAAAACGACAGCAGCTCCCAGGGCCCGAACATCCGGCCATTGCCCGGGACATCCGGCCCCTGAAGATGACCACATAGTAGCAGCCACAATGCTACTGGGCCTTTACATCCGGCCCGACGACCTCGGATATCCGGCGCCTGGCCCAGATACCCAGCCCTCCTACATCAAAATGCACCAAAACGGCCCCGCCATCCCAGACATCCACCCCCTGCCCGAACATCCGGCTCCTCGTGAAGACCCGGACATCCGACCCGACGCCCAGGCATCCGGCTCCTCCTGTCTGCGCACAGTGAAAGGACCGAGGACCATGTACCCCTTCGCCCCGAAGACTATTTATACTCCCTATCCTCCCTCTTTCTAGGGTTAGAAAAGGATTAGCTCATTTTAGAGATAAAGCTTTTCTCATCAATTCAGTTCTACTCCATCGAGAGATCGCGACCCCTACGGAGAAGATCCATCGATTGGATTTACGACTAGTCATGTCGGCCCAAGTTATCTGTCATATGGATGCTAGCGACACTATCATATATGTGAGCCAAAATGTGCAAACAGTACCGACCAAGGTAAGGCTGCAGCCATGGGAATACCATGCTTGAGGCCGCAAAGTAATATGATGTGTTACATGCTAGACTGGTGTGACTTAGTATCGGGTTCCCAACATATGGTGAAAGATTTAAAGGGAAAGAATGAAAATTTATTTGAGGCAGGGAAAATATGGTGACTTGCATAAAGAAGAAAAGAGAAGAAGTAAGAGGAGGTGATGGTGCATGGGACATACACATAGAGAAAGCAACAACATAATGTAGAGTTCAATGGACATGATCATCATGGCAACAACATGGATGCCACAATGCAATAAAATATGATGGAAGAATAGAAAATCCACTCACATGGTCATGGCATGCAACAATTAAAAAGAAACCATACAAAACCAGGCAATGAAGCCATAAATCATAAAACTGACATGGAAATACTCATGACAAAGGTTGGAAAGGTTACTAAATGGGAAGGATTACACTTGGGGTGTTACAACTCTCCCCCACTACAAAAGGATCTCATCCTGAGATCTAGGAATAAAAGAAATTATGATATTTGGAACAGAGATGATCCTCATGTTCCCAAGTAGCTTCTCGGTCGGAATGACGTGACCACTTTACTTTGAGGAACTTGATTGCCTTTTGTGAATTTTGTGCTCATTTTCTTCAAGAATGGCAATGGGATGGTCACGATAGGATAAGTCCTCTTGGAGATCAATATCTTCGAAGTCGATGGTGCGCTAGGGTGCCTTGAAGCACTTGCGAAGTTGTGACACGTGAAACACATCGTGCATATTTGAGAAGTTGGAAGGGAGCCCGAGTTGGTAGGCAAGGTTGCCTTTTTTGCCAATAATTTTTTAAGGACCCACATATCTTGGGGTAATCTTCCTTTTGATACTGAATTGTTGAGTGCCGTTCATGGGAGAGACTCGGAGATAGACACGGTCTCCAATCTCGAACACCAAGTCGCGGTGCTTGGTATCGTAGTAACTCTTCTGGCACGATTGCGCTGCTTTGAGGTTCTCACGGATGACTCTACACATATCCTCAACTTCTGTGATCAAGTCATTACCAAGAAGTTGACGCTCTCCGGTCTCGGTCCAGTTGAGGGGAGTACGACACTTTCTACCATATTGAATTTTGAATGGAGCCTTACCCAAACTTTCTTGGAAACTATTGTTGTAGGATAACTCGACAAATGGAAGGCAATATTCCTACTTCATGACAAAAGAGATGACACACATTCTGAGCATATCTTCAAGGATTTGATTGACCCTTTGAACTTTCCCACTTGTTTAAGGGTGAAAAGAGGTGCTGAAACAGATGTTGGTGCCCATAGCCTTCTAGAAGGAATACCAAAACTTGGAAGTGAAGATGCTTCCATGGTCTGAGGAGGTCAACTGAGGAATCACATGCAACGAGACCACTCTGGAAGTGTACTACTCCACCAACTTAGCTGCAGTGGTAGATTCCTTGAGTGGTAGGAAGTGAGCCACTTTTATGAGTTTGTCAATGACAAAAAAAATCGTGGCATTGCCTCTCTTGGATTTGGGAAAGCCAGTGACAAAGTCCATTTCAACGTGGTCGAACTTCCACTCAGGAATAGGTAGTGTTTGGAGGAGTCCTGCTAGATGTTGGTGTTCTGCTTTCACTCTGCGGCACACATCACACTCATTGACAAACTGAGCAATCTCATGTTTCATATGAGTCCACCAGAAAGCCTTCTTGAGGTCATGATACATATTGCAACTGCCTGGATGAATGGAAAGGGGGGAATTATGTGCTTCATCCATTATGACTCTCCTCATATCACCCTTTGGAACCAGTAGCCGGTCCTCGAAGAACATGGTGTTTTTGTCATCAACGCGATAGCACTTGTTCTTTGAAATGCCCTTGGCCACCACCATCTTTCATCTTCTTCACCATGGTATCAAGTAGTTGAGCTTCACGAATTTGGTCCTCCAAAGTTGGAGTGACTTGAAGGTTAGCATGGAATCCTTGAGGAATGAATTGAAGGTTGAGCTTCCTGAATGCTTCACAAAGATCGGGTTGGACCGGTTTGAGAATGAGGCTATTGTGATATGCTTTTATGCTCAAAGCATCTGCAATGACGTTGTGTTTTCCTAGAGTGTACTCAATGCTTGGGATATATTCTTGAATCATCTCAACCCAACGAGTTTGACGAAATAGAGGTTGGGCTGAGTGAAGATATATTTCAATATCTTGTGATCGGTATAGACTTCAACTTATCTGCCCAACAATAGATGCCTCCAGATTATCAAAGCATGGCCAACTTCCGCCAACTCCAAATCATGAGTTGGTTAGTTCCTCTCATTTGCCTTCAAATGCTGAGAAGTATAAGCCACAACTTTCTTGTCTTGCATAGGAATCGCACCGAGACCTTGCAATGAGGCATCACCGAACATTTGGAAGGCTTGGATTCATAGGGAGGAGTGAGGAATGGAGCTGAAACCGGCTTCTCCTTGCGTGTCTTGAGAGAAACATCACGCTTAGGAGTCCAAGCGCATTTGACGTTCTTCTGGAGGAGTTTAGACAGAGGCTTGGCAATCTTGGAGAATTGTCCATGAACCTTATGCAATAGATTGCAAGCCTAAGAAAGCTTCAAAGTTGCTTGACATTTTAAGGAGGTTGCTAGTTGATAATAGATTCACCCTATTCAGGATTTACTGAGATGCCCTCTGTAGAGATAATGTGACCGAGGTAGATTACCTCCTTGATAAAAAATTCATACTTCCAGAATTTTACATAGAATCGATGCTCCCAAGATTGTCAAGCACCAAGCGAAGATACTCTGCATGTTCTTCTTGGGTCTCAAAGAAAATCAGGATGTCATCAAGGTAGATGAGGATGAATGTATGGGATGAATACATAGCTAATCATTCTGGAGAAAGTTTTGGAGGTGCATTTTCAAGACCTAAGGACATCACCGTGTACTCATAAGAGGAAAAGCTTGTCTTGAAAGTAGTTTTCAGAATGTCTTCTTCACGAATTCGGATTCGATGATAGCCCATACGAAGATCGGGCTTAGAGAACACCTTGGCACCTTTCGGCTGCTTGAATAATTCATTAATATTGGGGAGTGGATATTTATTCTTGATTGTCTTCTTATTCAAGGGGCGGTAATTGACGCGAAGTCTTTGTGTGCTATCCTTCTTCTTGACAAAGAAAACTCCACATCCCCAAGGAGATGAACTTGGTCTGATCAGACCCAGACGCTCTTGTTCATCGAGCCAGTTCTCCAACTCTTTCATCTCTACTGGCCCAAGCTTATAAGGACGTCTACAGGTGGGTTTTGTACTGGGCTCGAGTTCAATCACAAACTCAATAGCTCGGTTCGAGGGCATTCCTGGCAGTTCTTCTAGAAATACACCCTCATATTCACAGATCACTGGAATTTGAGATATGTCGTTAACCTTTCCTTGCTCACTGAGAGAGAATAGTTGAATGGTGTTATCACAAGCAATGAAGATAATCCGCTCTTCAGAAGGATGAGTCAATTTAACTTCCTTGGTAGCACAATCAAGAGAAGCCTTGTCCTTAGAAAGCCAATCCTTGCCGAGGATGAGATTGATATTAGAATTCGCAAGAACCATCGGAGAAGCCAAAAAAGAATAATTACTCATCTTGACGGTGATATCCAGAATAAAACTATTGGAATTCATCAATGCACCCGGAGAAACAACGAACAATAGCCTAGGCAATGCTTGAAAAAACAACTCATGCTTTGATGCAAAAGTCTTGAAATGAAAGAATGTGATGCACCAAAATCAAATAACACTTTAGTAGTAAAAGAGTTAACTAGGAGAGTACCCATGATCACTTTGGAAGACTCCTCTGCTTGAGCTGAGTTCACCATGTTCACTCTTGCATACTTGGGATTATGCTTCACCATTGCATTGCTTGGAAGTCTGCTAGGATCTGGAGGCGAAAGGCACCTGTGGTTGGTGCGCTTGGTTGTGAAGTGTCCTTTCAGACCACACCTATGACAAGTAACATCTAAGAGTGGGCGAGGAGGAGGACTGCCTGTCCTCGGAGCCTGAGGTCTCTGCTCGTAGACTAGGTTGGGTGGGTGAGAAGAACCACGACCATGGAACTGCTTCTGCTGAAAAGGAGGACGGAACATAGGAGGAGGCAGGAACCAAGACTTCTACTACATAGCAACCACTTGAGAGGAGGACGAGGAGTGAACTACATCTCTGAGTCTCTTCTTAGAAGGTTTAAACTTGATCTAAGTTGATTCTTGCTTGAGAGCCATGTTATAGAACTGTTCAAACTCGGTCTGCCCAGAATGAATGCGAGCAAACTGGACGTCCTCTCTGATACCATCCCTGAATTGATATATTGCTCTTCTCATTAGAAAAGGCTTGCTTGGCATATCGAGCAAGATTCTAGAATTGAATGTTGTACTGATAGACGGACATGTTGCCTTGCTTTAGATTGCCGAATTTCTCATGCATGACCTCCGTGACACTTGTTGGGATGTGATGAGCTCGAAAATCATAGTAGAAGTAGGTGCAGCTGACCACTTGACCCCCACTGGAGTCCTTGTACTATTGCCACCAATCAGCTTCCTGGTTGTTGAGTTGGAAGGTAGCAAACTTGACATGGTCCTTAGGTATGCTTGCTGCATTCCAATCGTCGGCATCCATCAGCTCGGCACAAGCACTGAATGTCTTAGGCTGATTTGCAAGGAACTTGTTGAGAGTTGCGAATTGAGGTTTATTGTTGTCGTTGAATTGGCCTTGATTTCTTTGGTTGCGCTCTTGCATAAGCTGAATCAACATCTGAGTTTTGGCGTTGGTGGCCACCATCAAGGCTTGCCACGCCTCCGGAGGTGGGGAGGGTGGGCATTCTTCCTCGCCTTCTTCACCCTGATCCGAGTTAGCATGAGTTGTGGGAGTCATCCTGGGGATGATGACAACCGTTAGCACCACCATTGAATAAATGCAAAGCTATATCAAAGGCTTGACACGTGCAACATATAGTCTTCACAATTAGCATCCGAACATAGAAGTTTGAACGAATGCATTCCGAAGGTAAGATGATCCATCAACTAATTGAGAAGCCACTTGGAATAAAGTTAGAATTAGCGAAAAAGTTAACGAACTCGAGAAAAACATATGAGAGAGATTTTTTCCTATGTGTTCGTGAGGAGGCCTAAGGGAGTCCTGGACTAAGGGGTCCTGGGGCGTCCGGCCTGCTAGCCATGGGCCGGACTGATGGGCTGTGAAGATACGAAGACCGAAGACTGCACACGTGTCCGGATGGGACTCTCCTTGGCGTGGAAGGCAAGCTTGGCGACCAAATATGTAAATTCCTTTCTTTGTAACTGACCTTGTGTAACCCTAGATCCTCCCGGTGTCTATATAAACCGGAGGACTTAGTCCGGAGGGCGGACATTATCATAACCATACAAGCTAGGCCTCTTGGGTTTAGCCATTATGATCTCCTGGTAGATCAACTCTTGTAATACTCCTATTCATCAGGATCAATCAAGCAGGACGTATGGTATTACCTCCATAGAGAGGGCCCGAACGTGGGTAAAACATTGTGTCCCCTGTCTCCTGTTACCATCGACCTTAGACGCACAGTTCGAGACCACCTACCCGAGATCCTTCGGTTTTGACATCGACATTGGTGCTTTCATTGAGAGTTCCACTATGCTATCGACAAAAGGTTTGATGGCCCCTTCAACCGTCAATAATGATGATGTCCAAGGAGAAACTTTCCTCCCGGGACAAACCTTTATGTTCGGCGGCTTCGCACTGCGGGCCAATTCGTTTGGCCATCTAGAGCAGATCGAAATCTATGCCCCTGGCCATCAGATTAGATTTGGGAGCTTGAACTACGTTGCA
This sequence comes from Triticum urartu, assembly GCF_003073215.2. Taxonomy (NCBI): domain Eukaryota; kingdom Viridiplantae; phylum Streptophyta; class Magnoliopsida; order Poales; family Poaceae; genus Triticum; species Triticum urartu. The sequence continues at coordinate 329,166,722 of NC_053023.1, read as the reverse complement.
GACATCCGTGGAGACTTGATCTTGGCCGGATTCGAAACAGTGGCTACCACTCCTGGTCACCCCGACAGACATGACCTAAATCTGTCATTGGACTGCATCCAGGAGACATCACCTGTAACCGCTCTGGCCTTAGATCCGGAGCAGACTGTGCCATCCAAGGATGGGAGGCTCAACCCTGCCACGGAGGACACAGATTCCCCGGCGTTGGAGCCGCACATAGACTTAATCTCGTATGATACCTGTGCCACCGGAGGTCCGGACTCGTCTCCGGTCATTAGTTCCGAACCATGTGAGCCCGCGGACGCCGAACTTGATCGTTTATCGATCTTTGAATTCAGCGTCGCAGACATCTTCCAGCACTCTCCTTTGGGTGATGTGCTAAACTCATTAAAGAACCTATCCTTGGCGGGGGACTCTCAACCGAACTAGGTTCGGTTCGAACTAGGGGCTGATGATGGAGAATCTTGTTCCCCACCCGCCACCCAACCCATAGCCACTGTCGAGGACTTAACCGACATGTCCGATTACGGCTCCGAAGACTTCGACGGTATAGACACCGCCGCCGATGAGGAGCAGGGCCAAAACCTGCCATTTACTGGATGTCGGACGGTAACTTCTTCATACGATGTATGCATGGTGGATACACCTAAAGAAACTAACGACGATGACAAAGAAGATCCAGTTGAGGATAAAACCCCGGAGACACAGCCCAGACGCCGGCGTCAACAACGCCGCTCTAAGTCACGTCGCGCAAAAAAACAGCAATACCGGCACCAGAGAAAACAACACCCCGGACGATGCCGAAGACAATGAAGCCCCTGTTGGGGCAACGTCCGAACAGGATGAACTGGAGGACGGGCACGATAGCCCTGACAAACAGGCCATACACGAAGACTCGGAGGACAGTAATTATCTTCCACTTTCCGAGGATGAGGAGAGCCTCGGCGACGAGGATTTCATTGTTCCTGCGGAACCTCTCGAGGAGGAGCGCTTTAAACACCGGCTATTAGCCACTGCAAGGAGCCTGAAAAAGAAACAGCAGCAACTTCAAGCTGACCAAGACCTGCTAAACGATATATGGACAGATATCCTAGTGGCCGAAGAATACAGCCCCAGGCGCACAACCAAGGGTTACCCGCAGCGCAGATTGCTACCTCAGTTCGATAAGGAAGCGCCGGAGCCTGTACCACGTGGTCGGGACAATGCGGCTAACCGACCACCATGCAGTCGGGATAAAGCGGCAGCTCAAGCCGAATAGCAGCCCGCCTCACCCAAAGAAGAAATAGAGATAAAACAGCTCTGGGTCATACATACGACCCTCGGCAGGACCTGAACAGTAGAGCAGGACATACCAGATCGATCTACGGATCGCGAGGACGTGCCCCGACACGCAACGTCGGCTACCTATTCGGACGGGACAAGTCTAGTCACGCCCGGGCCGAAAACCACTGATGGACTCCATCTAAGCTACGTCGCAATGTGGCCCAATATAGAGGCACCACACACCCACTCTGCTTCACTGACGAAGTAATGGAGCATGAATTCCCAGCAGGGTTTAAACCCGTGAATATCGAATCATATGATGGAACAACTGATCCCGCGGTATGGATCGAGGATTTTCTTCTCCATATTCATGTGGCTCGAGGATATGACCTTCATGCCATCAAATACCTCCCACTAAAACTCAAGGGACTAGCAAGGTATTGGTTAAACAGTCTGCCTGAAAACTCTATCGGCAGCTGGGAAGATCTGGAAGACGCCTTCCACGACAACTTCCAAGGTACATACATCCGGCCACCAGACGTCGATGACTTAAGTCACACTGTCCAGCAGCCCGGAAAGTCAGCCAGGAAGCTCTGGACTAGGTTCTTAGTTAAAAAAGAACCAAAGCGTAGATTGTTCGGACGCGGAAGCCCCAATGGCCTTTAAACACAGTGTCCGGGACGAGTGGCTCGCCCGCCACCTCAGTCAGGAAAAACCAAAATCCATGTCAGCCCTTACCACTCTGATGACCCGCTTTTGCGCGGGAGAAGACAGTTGGCTCGCTCGTAGAAGCAACAACGCCAGCGACCTGGGCACTTCCGAAGTTCGAGACAGCAACGGGAAACCACGACGCAATAAACACAAACGTGGCAATAGTAATGGGGGAGCGCATGACATAACGGTCAACGCCAGATTCAACGGCCCCAAACCCGGTCAACGGAAGAAGCCATTCAAGGAAAATAGAGATGGACTATCCAATTTGGATAAGATATTGGATAGGCCCTACCAGATTCATGGCCATCCCAATAAACCATCTAACCACACCAACAGAAGCTGTTGGGTCTTCAAATAGGCTAGCAAGTTAAACGCCGAATACAAGGGGTAGAAGCCGCCTGGCGATGGCGACGACGATGAAACTCGCCAACCAAACACCGGGGGTCAGAAGCAATTTCCTCCTGAAGTAAAGACAATGAACATGGTACACATGACAAAGTCCCCTACAGGGGAACGCATTGAGCACTCTCTTCGTGCATAGGATCACACTATGGCTATCTCAGCCGAACTACACAACGGGGGCATTACACCACATACCTCGTCGGCCATTAAGCCATCGGTCTCCATTCAACATGACCGTTCAAATCCCATACAGGACTAGCAGTTTGGCTTCCGCCGTCCGCCGCATATACCCGGACAATCTATATCGCGCATACCTAACCACACACTTAAAATACCCTGGGCACCTGCGAAAGCACAATATGGACGGACCTGGAAGTACTCCCATAACCTTCTCTTTTTCTAACTTTTTTCCTTCTTCCTTTTTCTTGTTTCCCTCCACAGGTGGCTCAATGGCTGGCCTCAGACTCAATCAGAGTTCGGGTTCGTACACTCACCCCAGGGCTATTTTCGTCAAGAGGTCCCTTCACCGAGGACAGGCGGCGCAGACGTGCGACAGGAGGTCCAAAATAAATTTTTGTAGACCGCACTCTCTATTTCGAGCCTGTAAAGTGCCTTTCTCCTCCGCCTTCGACCCCTGGCATATCAAATAGCCGGGGTTGCGACTTTGTTATCTATATACACGATTGGAACATCACTCCGATCCTAGTAAAAATAATCCACTCTTTTCTAAAAGGACCGAGTTTTGCCTCTACGGTTGTCTCAAATGTACACCTCGGCATAACTTGCCAGGGGCTCGGTATGGGTACAAACGAGTTGCTGACAAAGTCCGAACAGCTCTATAGCGTACTTCGGCGTCACGAGTCTGGCCTTATATGCATCAGCTCCGAATCATGTCTTGGGTCAATAGTTGGGTTGCCCGGCCCCTGTGCTTGCTATCCAACGTTCCGCTCTATCGGCTAGGGTAGTAAAGGGAGAACTACTGCGATTGTGCTTCCGGTTCACCTGGTTAAGAGCCTCAGTAGAGAAAGCCGAAAACTGACTGTCATGATGCAGCGAGAGCTGGTCAACCACTCGATGACTTATCAGAATCTTTCACAATTCCCTCCGTGTCACACGAAGGACCTCTTTTCGGTCAAATATGTAAACGCATAGTATGAATAAGCCACATACATACCAGGGGCTATGTCGTAGACCCACCATAAAACTCCTATGGCTAAGTGAAAGTGTTAATGCCCTATAGTCTGGTTGCCTAGTTCGCCGCATTGACACCTCCTTCATGGACCAAGACATTGGGTCAAGAGTGATCAGATGCTTTTCAAAACACCCCCGTACTTCCTATGAGGGGGCTGAAGCCGACGACTGGAAAACTTTCAGTTCATATACAAACGGCCACACAGGAGGAACAAAAGCCTTTAGGCAAAATCAAAATTGTCTTTTACAATTCGTAAAGAGTTCACTCGAATATTATGCCTTTCGAACATTGACCCTCTATCAAGCGGGCAGCCTCTAAGACGTCCTCAAAGTAATGCTCTGGTGTGTGATGGTCCTTGCCCTTGGGTGGACCCTGCGCTGCAACATTGACGACCTTCATCTTCCCCCAGTATGTCTTGACTCAGGCAAAGGCCATCCGTGCATCTTCAATGCACGCCGACTGCTTCACGGCGTCGATAGGTGGCACCGCATCAGCAAGCCACCGCACCAAGCCGAAATAGCTATTCAGAATCAGCTCAGGCGTCCACAGCTGAAGTATGAAATTCTTCATGGAAGCGCCGGATATCCTGTGAAGCTTGGCCCATTGGCACATCTGTTCATTCAACAGCAGAGGGCGTTTTGATGCGCCGAACTATGAGCAGAAAAGCTTCTCCTTTGCATATCCCTCTTGCGCTTAGTAAAACTGCGCCGCATCGGATGAACTCTTCGGCAGGTCCAAAGACACGTCTGGAGAACTCCACACTTGGTTAAGTTGAGCATAATTCAGATCGCCGAACTTAGTCAGTAATAAAAATGGCTTACCAGCCACAATCTCCCCAGCTTGCTGGATCTCCTCACGTGCCGCTCCAGATTCGGACCACGCTTCTTTCGCCTCTCGCAAGGCCTTATCAAGCTCAGCCACTTTGGCTTTATTCTCCTTCTCTAGGAATTCACAGCGGCTGGTAGCATTTTTTAGTTCGAGCGCCATCGAGGATATTTTCTCCTCGTCTTGCTGCCGAGCAACTTGTTCGGCCTTTAACTCGATCGATGCCTTTTCGGCAGCCGCATTACTAAACCGGGCCTGCTACTTGGCCCGGGCCAGCTCCGCCCGAAGAATCTCAACGGCGGCGGCACCATCTGCAGCCATCGATATTCCAGTATGCAACTTTCAGCGTCATGCTTATATTACAAACATGTATATGTAAGGATTGCTCCGAACACGTACCTTGCGACTTGTCAAGACGCCTGTTGATAAGCGCGATATCAATATCTGACTCATCAATCTTGTGTTGCAAATCCACAATCTGTACAGTCCGGACAGTTTCTGGGGAGGTCACAGCCTGTGTTCCAATTAATCATATTACTTCCTGGGCATATCTTTTGATCCTCTGATCGCCTCCCTCGGGAAGCCAATCAGAGTCTCAGGGGCTACTATCTATACACAGGCGTATTCTTGAATAAAACACAATCGAACATATTACGATACAAACCTCGAAGCCTCTTAGCAGGCCCACGAAGGTCTCATTCAATCCTCTTTTCGCGGACAGGACCTTTTCGACCACCGTGCCCATCAAGGTACAATGTTCCTCTGAGACGGACGCCTGTCGCAGCATGTTCGTCAATATATCCGGCGCCTCTGGGTCTACGGAGGCTGCTGTAGGAGTACGGCCTCCCTTTGAAGGGATCAGTTTATTCATATCTGGCTGTAGACCGGAATGTTCGGGGCCGTTATTGTTGGTCCCCGAACCCTGGGCCACCGAAGTATCACCTTCGGGTTGTGTCTTCATCATCCCTCGCACCACTTGTTGATCGGGGGAGACCCCCGCGACGACACCTCGAAGTCGTCCGCCCTGTTAGGCGAGGAGATTGGTGGAGGAATCTCGCTTTCCATCATCTCCGGGAGAAGATCCCCTGAGGAAGAGGATTGTTGAAGAAGACTGCATGCCGAACTGCAAAAAAACATATATTCTAGACGTTACAAGAAAGGGGCGAGACGTGTTTAAAACAACCTTGTTCACTTACAATTTGGCATGAGGCTTGTCCTCGTCATGGGACTGCGCGATGACGTTGTCCTCCAAGCCTGAGCCACCCAACGAAGGCATCTTGCCTCGTTTAGGAGCCTTTTCCTCCCAATCTTCGGAGGCGGCCCTTTTCTTCCCATGGGGGGAAGAGACGTTGACTTCCCCGTCATTTTTATCTTCGAACGATGGAATCTTGTCTGGCACACCTTCGGGATGGGGGCCATCTTTGGCCCTCTCTGTCTTGCCCTCCTTCATAGGCATCTGGTATGGTGCCAGGGCTAGCATCCTTGTTAATATAGGATCCGCTGAACCTTCGGGAAGGGGGTCGGACACCTAATCAGCTCCGCTTTGTTTATCCAGCCCTGGAAGGAGATAGTTTGCTTAGTAATGTATTACGGCATACGTAAAAAAGGGGGTGTTTGGAAATCAAGTGTTTACCGGGGTATCCGGACGGTTATAGTTGAGGCCTGTGTCCTCAATAGTGTCCGGCCAATGTTTTCGTTTTTTGAAAAACAACTTCCACATCCCTTTGTGTGTAATGCCGAAGAATTGTTGGAGGGTTCGTGGTCCTTCTGGATTTAACTCCCACATATGGAGAGGCCTACGTTGGCATGGTAGGATTCGGCGAATCAGCATTACTTGAATCATGCTGACAAGATCGATGTCCCTATCGAGGAGGGTTCGGATGCGGCTTTGTAGAGTCCGCACTTCATCAACCGATCCCCAATCCATCCCCTTGTTGGCCCATGATGCAAGCTATAACGATGGGCCAGGGCAAAACATGGGTGCAACTACCCACTTAGTGCTGCGGGGCTCCACAACGTAAAGCCACTCTCGCTGCCATTGATTGGAAGTTTCGGTAAAATAGCTTTTGGCCAAGGAGTGTTGGTGAGATGGCTGCCTACAGCACCGCCGCACTCCACCTGTTCCCCGTCGACTACCTTTGGTTTCACACTGAAGGTCTTGAGCCATAAGCCAAACTGTGGGGGGATTCGGAGGAAGGCCTCGCACGTAATGATGAACGTTGAGACATGGAGGAAGGACTCTGGGGCTAGATCATGAAAATCTAGTCCATAATAAAACATTAGCCCCCAGACGACGGGATCAACAGCGAGCCCTAGCTCTCGAAGGAAGTGTGACATGAATACTACCCTCTTGCCAGATCTAGGGGTCGGGATAACCTGCCCTAGAGCAGGAAGCCTGTGGTGGATTTCCGCGGTCAGGTATCTGGCTGCTCGAAGCTTCACAATGTCCTCCTCTATAACAGAGGAAGCCACCCATCGGCCTTGAGGGCTGGGTCCGGACATAATGGGGAAGCTCGGAGCAACGAAGTCGAAACCTTGCGTGCTAGAACTTGAGGTTGGAGAGGTTGAGGAGAAGTTTGGCGTCAAAAAGGACGGCCGTTGGTTCCTTTATAAAGGCAAAAGGAATTAAATGCCTCCTCTTGATCCTGAAAGCCTGCCTATTCCTAATGGATCTTTCCAACATAATGGTTGGCTTGCCCACGCTCGTGTTAATGAGAATCCCGCAATAAGGGGACACGATCTCTGTTTCGACAAAGCTTGCCAATAGCAACCACGCCTCGAAACGTGGAACGGCGGGACAGGAAACAGTTCGAAAAACTGGGCGAGCGTGACGTCACATTATAAAAGTTTTCATCAGACTGGACTCGTGGAATATTATGTAATCTCCGCGGTTGTGTGTGGTGTTGTGTTACAGGTCCGGACACGTTCAAATACGTCCGAAGACTATCTTGGAGTTCGGAGGAAGGAACCCGCCTTGCAATGCCGAAGACAGGTCTACGCGCCGGATATGTTGTCATTGAAGCCAGGTTCAGGGGCTACTGAGGGAGTCCTGGACTAACGGGTCCTTGGGCGTGCGGCTTGTTAGCCATGGGGCGGACTGATGGGTTGTGAAGATACGAAGACCGAAGATGGCACCCGTGTCTAGATGGGACTCTCCTTGGCGTGGAAGGCAAGCTTGGCGACCAAATATGTAGATTCCTTTCTTTGTAACCAACCTTGTGTAACCCTAGATCCTCCTGGTGTCTATATAAACCGGAGAACTTAGTCCGGAGGGCGGACATTATCATAACCATACAAGCTAGGCCCCTAGGGTTTAGCCATTATGATCTCGTGGTAGATCCACTCTTGTAATACTCCTATTCATCAAGATTAATCAAGCAGGACGTAGGGTATTACCTCCATAGAGAGGGCCCGAACCTGGGTAAAACATTGTGTCCCATGTCTCCTGTTACCATCGACCTTAGATGCACAGTACGGGACCCCCTACCCGAGATCCGCCGGTTTTGACACCAACAAGGCCCCCCGGGCACAACATACAACGTACATCACGAATGATAAACGAGACGTCCCCAAGTAATTATAGCTAGGGACTATTTAATAAGCTACGCGACCACTGTAAATTGACCATGACAAGCGAACCTCTAGACGTTGGACTCCAACCTCAAATCAAACATCTGTCGAAAATAATTCCTGGTTGACTACTTGAATTCCCACCTAGGAACTCCCAAATTTTTTGGTCATGCAATCTAGTGTAAAAAGTATAAGGAGCAAAATATCATCACACAAGTCCTAGCAGAATTCTATGCTCCAAATGTACCACCTCCTCAACACATAACCAAGAATCTCGGAAACTCGTGTACCTTAGACCTTCAAAAAACAACAACATTTTGGGGAACGTTGCACGGAAAACAAAAGAATTGTACACACACGCAAGATCTATCCATGGAGATGCATAGCTACGAGAGGGGAGATTGTGTCTATGTACCCTCGTAGACCGTAAGTGGAAGCATTTATTAACGTAGTCAATGTAGTTGAACTTCTTCTCGATCCAACCGATCAAGTACCGAATGTACGACACCTCCGAGTTCAGCACACGTTCAGCTCGTTGACGTCCTCACCTTCTTGATCCAGCAAGACGGTCAAAGTAGTACATGAGTTTCGGCAGCACGATGGCGTGGTGACGGTGGTGATGATGCTAACTCCGTTGGGCTTCGCCTAAGCACTCTGAAAATATGACCGAGGGACGAAACTGTGGAGAGGGGCGCCGCACGCAGATAAGAATTATCCTATCCTTGTATATATATGTGGGGGGATAGGGGAGGCAGCCAGGAGGTGCCCCATGGATGGCCGAATCCCCCTTGGGCTCCTGCCCTTTTCCGCGTCCCTTGCTTATTTGCCGCATGGGAGGAGGGCAGGGGGAGGTAGCGCCCCCTTCCTTTCTCTCATGAGGAGGGAAAGGTAGCAGTGGCCAACCCTCCCCTCTCCTTCCCCTAGGGCCGGCGGCAAGGGAGAGGGAGCGCCAGCCACCTTGTGGGCTAGTGTATGCCTCCCCTTGGCCCATTAGGCTTATAGACCTCCCGGGGCCTCCCGGAACCCCTTTTGGTGTTCCGATGGTTACCTGGTACAACCTGAAACCTTTTCAGTGTCCAAATAGCATTGTCCTATATATCAATGTTTACCTCCGAACCATTCCGGAGCACCTTGTCGTGTCAGTGATCTCATCCAGGACTCCGAACAACATTCGGTCACCAAATCATATAACTCACATAATACTATATCGTCAATGACCGTTAAGCGTGCAGACCCTATGGGTTCGTGAACATTGTAGACATGACCAAGACACCTCTCCAGTCAATAACCAATAGCAGAACCTTGATTTCCATATTGGTTCCTACATATTCTACAAAGATCTTTATCAGTCCAACCTTATGACAACATACATAATTCCCTTTGTCTGTCGGTATGTTACTTGCCCGAGATTCGATCATCGCTATGTTCATACCTATTTCAATATTGTTACCGGCAAGTCTCTTTACTCGTTCCGTAATACATAAACTCATAACTAACTCCTTAGTCACTTTGCCTGCAAGCTTCTTGTGATGTGTATTACTGAGAGGGCCCAGAGATACCTCTCCGATACTTAGCGTGATAAATCCTAATCTTGATCCATGACAACTCAACAGACACCTTTGGAGATACCTGAAGAGCAACTTTATGATCACCCAATTACGTTGTGATGTTTGATCGCACAGAAGGTATTCCTCCGGTATCCGGGAGTTGTATGATCTCATAGTCAAAGGAATATGTATTTGACATTAAGAAAGCAATAACAACAAACTGAATGATCATATGCTAAGCTAAAGGAAGGGTCTTGTCCATCACATCATTCTCCTAATGATGTTATCCCGTTATCAAATGACAACACATGTCTATGGTTAGTAAACGTTAACCATCTTTGATCAACGAGCTAGTCTAGTAGAAGCTTACTAGGGACACGGTATTTGTTTATGTATCCACACGTGTATCTAAGTTTCTGATCAATACAATTCTAGCATGACTAATAAACCTTAATCATGAATAAGGAAATATAATAATAACAAATTTATTATTGCCTCTAGGGCATATTTCCATCAGTCTCCCACTTGCACTAGAGTCAATAATCTAGACTACATTGTAAGGAATCTAACACCCATGGAGTCTTGGTGCTGGTCATGTTTTGCTTGAGGAAGAGGCTTAGTCAATGGGTCTGCTACATTCAGATCCGTATGTATTTTGCAAATTTCCCTGTATCCATCCTTGACCTTTTCACGAATGGAGTTGAAGCATCTCTTGATACATTTGGTTCTATTGTGAAACATAGATTCTTTCGCTAAGGAAATTGCTCCAATGTTGTCACAAAAGATTTTCATTGGACCCGATGCACTGGGTATTACACCCAGATCGGATATGAACTCCTTCATCCAGACTTCTTCATGTGCTGCTTCCGAAGCATCTATGTATTCTATTTCACATGTAGAAATCACCACCATGCTCTGCTTGGAACTGCACCAACTGACGCCTCCACCATTCAATATAAATATGTATCCGGTTTGTGACTTAGAATCATCCGAATCAGTGTCGAAGCTAGCATCGACGTAGCCATGTATGATGAGGTCTTTGTCACCTCCATAAACGAGAAAGATAACATTGGTCCTTTCTAGGTACTTCAGGATGTACTTGATGGTTTTCCAATGATCCACTCCTGGATTAGTTTGGTACCTCCCTGCCAAACTTATGGCAAGGCACACATCAGGTCTGGTACACAGCATAGCATACATGATAGAACATATTGCTGAGTCATAGGCACTGACTTCCATTTTCTCTCTATCTTTTGCACTGGTTGGGCTTTGAGTCTGACTCAATTTTACACCTTGTAACACAGGAAAGACCCTTTCTTTGACTGATCCATTTTGAACTTCTTCAAAACTTTGTCAAGGTATGTGACTTGTAAAAGTCCTATTAAGCATCTTGATCTATCCCTATAGATCTTGATGCCCAATATATAAGTTGCTTCACCAAGGTCTTTCATTAAAAATTCTTATTCAAGTATCCTTTTATGCTATATCATTTCCAATCAACAATATGTCATCCACATATAATATTAGAAATGCTACAGAGCTGCCACTCACTTTCTTGTAAATATAGGTTTCACCGTAAGTCTGTATAAAACCATATGCCCGGATCACCTCATCAAAGCATATATTTCAACTCCGAGATGCTTGAACCAGTCCATAGATGGATCGCTGGAGCTTGCACACTTTATTAGCACCTTTAGAATCGACAAAACCTTCTGTTTGCATCATATACAACTCTTCTTTAAGAAATCCATTAAGGAATTCAGTTTTGACGTCCATTTGCTAGATTCCATAAGTATAAAATCCAGCAATTGCTAACATGATTCAGAATGACTTAAGCATCGCTACGGGTGAGAAAGTCTCATTATAGTCAACCCCTTGAACTTGTGGAAAACCTTTTGCGAGAAGTCGATCTTTGTACATAGTGGCATTACCATCAACGTGTGTCTTCTTCTTGAAGATCCATTTATTTTCAATGGCCTACCGATCAGCGAGCAAGTCCACCAAAGTCCACACTTTGTCTCATACATGGATCCTATCTTAGATTTCTTGGCCTCAAGCCATTTATCGGAATCTGGGATCATCATAGCTTCTTCATAGTTCATAGGTTTGTCACGGTCTAATAACATGACTTCCATAACAGTACTACCGTACCACTCTAGTGGGGAACATGCTCTGTTCAACCTATGAGGTTCAGTAGTAATTTGATCCATAGTTTCATGATCATCATCATTAGCTTCCTCTCCAGTTGCTGTAGGCATCACAGGGACGGTTTTCCCTGATGTCCTACTTTCCAATTCGAGACAAGGTACAATTACCTCATCAAGTTCTACTTTCCTCCCACTCACTTCTTTCGAGAGAAACTCTTTCTCTAGAAGGACCCATTATTAGCAACAAAGATCTTGCCTTCGGATATGTGGTACAAGGTGTACCCAATAGTTTCTTTAGGGTATCTTATGAAGACGCACTTCTCCGATTTGGGTTCGAGCTTATCAGGCTGAAGCCTTTTGACTTACGTGTCACATCCCAAACTTTAAGAAACGACAGCTTAGGTTTCTTGCCAAATCATAGTTCATACGGTGTCATCTCAAGGAATTTAGAGTGCCCTACTTAACGTGAATGCGACTTCTCTAATGCATAACCCCAAAATGATAGTGGTAAATCACTAAGACACATCATAGAATGCACCATATCTAATGAAGTACGATTACGACTTTCGGACACACCATTACGCTGTGGTGTTCCAGGTGGCGTGAGTTCTGAAGCAATTCCACGTTGTTTTAAATGAAGGCCAAACTCGTAACTCAAATATTCGCCTCCACTATCAGATCATAGAAACTTTATTTTCTTGTTATGATGATTCTCCACTTCACTCTGAAATTCTTTGAACTTTTCAAATGTTTCAGAATTGTGTTTCATCAAGTAGATATATCCATACCTACTCAAATCATCTGTGAAGGTGAGTAAATAACGATACCCCCCGCGTTCCTCTACACTCATCAGACCGCATACATCGGTATGTATTATTTCCAATAAGTCATTAGCCCGCTCTGTTGTTCCGGAGAACAGAGTTTTAGTCATCTTTCCCATGAGGCATTACTACAAAAAAAAGACACATCCCTAACATTTTGGGCCGAACCAAAAAAAATTCTGTTATACTTATGACACTTCTATGACGATAATTGTGACAAAACCCGGTATCATCATAGATGTGGTGGGGTCCTAATTTTATGACAAAAAATCATGACAGAAAATGGGCTTTTCGTCCTAGGCAGGCCGGAGACGTAGCTGAATGACATTCTTTGGGCCGTCCATGACGGAAAAAACCATGGTAGAAGCGAGGGCACGGAAAATATCGGGGAGTTCCCGGTTATGGTGGGTGGTCGGGGCCCAAGCGATGTGCGTTTCTCTCGTATGTACGCGCGTGTGTGCGTGGCATTGCGCTCTAACTGAACCCGAGTAAGGCGTTGGGCTCTAACTGAACCCGAGCGATTGCACTGCAGGCTACGCGTTACTGAACCCGAGTGATTGATCGATCCCTTGTTGTTAACTGAACCCGAGTGATTCCTTCGCTACTGCTGCGAACTAAAGCCGATCGATGTTGCCTCTGGATGAACAGTGAGCGTTGTTGGGGGGTTTGGATGAACAGTTCCTGGTGGGGGGTTGGATGAACAGGACCCGTGGTAGTAGAGGCCGTCGCCGCTAGATGAACAGTACTCCGATCGATCGAGCCGGTGGATGAATAGGACCCCGTGGAGGGCTGGATGAACAGGACCCCGTGGAGGGCTGGATGAATAGTAGCCAGTGGAGGGCTGGATGAACAGTACCCCCGTGTTGGGGTGTTTGAACAGGACCCCGTGGAGAGGACTGATTGAACAGTAGCCGATGGAGGAGCGCACGGTGGAGGCTGGATGAACAGGAGCCCATGGATGAACAGTCACAGGTGGAGGCTGGAGGAGGTTAACGGTGTATGAACAGTAGCCCGTGGAGGCAGTCGACGGTGGAGTGAACAGTATCCCATGGAGTCCCATTTTGCGGTACGTCACACCCCTCCCGATGAACAGGAACCCTGTTTCGACCATAGCGCTCCAACACAAGTCCGTCCGTTTTGTGGTATGCCACACCCCTCCCGATCAACAGGACCCCGTTTCCACCGTAGGAGGTCCGTTTCCTCTGTTTTGCGTTATGACAGACCCCTCCCAATGAATAGGATCCCGTTTCGACCGTGGCTGGTCGAACACAAGGCCGTTTCCTCCATTCTGCTGTACGCCAGGCCTCGTTTCCATCGGCTATTCCGTCCAAGCCGGTTGGCTCCCGATGAACAGCAGGCATTTCGTGCCTCCCGATCAATATGACGCATTCCGTTCCCTCCCCATGAACACGACGACGATGCAGTTTCTCCGTTCCGACCTAGCCATGTACAGGAGGTCTCGCCGTACGTATGCGCGAGTAGGCGTTCGAGTCCCGCCCATATGTACATACGTGGCCGTATTTACTTTCTTGCACCCTGGCCGTTGTATGTATGTGTACATGCTACATGTGCGCCTCTACTACGACCTGTGCGCGCCTCTACTATGACACGTGCCCTTCCTTACACGGCCACGGTTCATCGCTGCAGCCTGCAGACAGACCGATCATATGTACGTACATGTTCACGACCAGAATGACAACGCTACATATGCTTTGTCCAGGTGGGCCCCGACTGTCAGGCACTTCCTTGCATGTGAAGATGTAGCTGGTGGGTCCCAGCAGTTGGTGGGGAGAATCATTTTTTTGCCAGTAATATGGACGCACTTCCTTGCGTGCGAAGATGTAGCTGGTGGGTCCCAGCAGTCAGGGGGAACATTTTTTTCGTGAAATACGGTGGCCCGTCCGATGGGTCCCTGCTGTCAGGTGGAGGAATCATTATTTTCCGTGTAATAAGGAGGCACTTCCTTGCTGCGGGCGTGGATCCAGCTGTTAGCCTCTCCATGTACAGTACTCTTCCGATGGAAGTCGTTCCTTGACCACGTTGACCACGCCGCACCGAGAGCACTGGGGCGGTGGACGACGGCGAGGCCTAGGATGGGGTCGACGCGGTGCCAGGGAAGACGCGGCAGTGGTTGCCCATGCGGAGAGGAGTATGAGGGTTCACTGGTTCGGCTGCGGTGTGAGGCTGCCGTTGCCACAGAATAACAGGGGGTGTGGGTGAGTAGAGGGATGTCCAGGCCAGCGGTGGGAGTAGTAGGGGGCGGTGAGGCCTCCATGGCATCACAGCCGGCCACTAGAGGCAGGAGCAGGCAGCACGACTGGCGCTGCTTTGGGCGGCTGGAGCAAGAAGACCAGAGGTTGAAGAAGCACTACGGCTATTGGATGGACATCGTACGGTCACTGGTGATACAATCGTTCATATTGACTAAGTTGACAAAGCCCTCCATCCGCGTCAACTTAGTAGGCCCACAAGTATGCCTCCCACTATGGTGGGTCCCAGCTAGCAGGGGGAGTATTCATTTTTTTGTGTAATAAGGAGACACCTCCTTGCGTGCGAAGATATAGCTGGTGGGTCTGAGCTGTCAGCGGGAGTATTCATTCTTTTTGGCGTAATAAGGAGGTACTTGCTTGCGTGCGGCCATCGACCACGTGGGTACCAACTGTCAGCCTCTCCATGTACATAACTCTTCCGATGCTGTCGTTTGTTGACAACGTTCACCATGTCGTGCCGATAACACCAGCGCGATGGACGACGGCGAGACCCAGGAAGGGAATGACCCGGAGGCGGCGAAGCCACAACAATGGAGGGATGTAGGTGAGTAGAGGGATGGCCTGGCCAGCAGTGGGAGTAGTAGGGGCGGTGAGGCCTGTGCGGTAGCACACCCGGGCACGGGAGGCAGGAGCAGGCGGTACCACCGGCGCTGGATTTGTCGGCTGGACCAAGAAGATCAGAGATTGAAGAAGCACGACGGTCGTTGGATTGACATCCAAAGGTTACGTCTCCTAGAATCGTTTGTTGCCGTATATAATAAGTAAAAAAATCATGCATACACGTCAACTTAATAGGCCCACAAGTCAGACCATTCCCTATTTTTTAATAATTTATATATAGCTCATTGCAACTTCTTATGCAATTTATTCTAGTCTGTTTTTTTGGTTGGCCAGGGCCAGGGTTAAAAATTTAAACAAAATTTCGCATATTTCTGTGGGTTCCAAACTATTTTTAATACGGAAATGTCGAGCCAGATTTAAAGTACTTTGAAGATATATTTAAATTAGGTTAAAGCCTAGTGAAATTGGAATATGAAAATGTGAAAAAATTCAGAAATTATAAAGTAATTGCCACTTTGTCATCTGTTTTTATATTTACAACCCATTTCATATTACTTTCAAGATTTGTAGGCGTCTTGAAAGAGTTGAATCCCATCAGGGCGTAGAAAAATAAGTAGGCCTGGATTGGGTATTCTTCGAAAAAATAAACTGGGCTCATTTTCACACAAAAAATAGCTGGGCTGGTCATGTGGTGAACATAAAATATAAGCCTAGGCTAGACGGGCCACAGCCCAGTTGGAACCCTGCTCCGTCTCAACAATAACAAAAAAATACTGCTCGAGCAGCTACGTCCCAGGTGTCAGCCAATCTTGTGTTGTTCTCTTGTCTATTCACTATATACGCTCGCAATGTCGTGAGTCCCAGATGTCAGGAAACCACTAGCAGGAAGCATTTTCTTTTTCCATACACTGACAATGGAGTATATATATAACAAAAAATGAGGAACTTCCTTGCGTCCGACCATGGACATGGTGGGCCCCTAGTGTCATCCTCTCCACGTACAGTCCTATGTCGATTCCTCTTGTTTGTTGACCATGTTGACAACGCGAGAGGGCGGCACCGCGGCGAGCGCAACAAAGCACGTGGAGGACGACGGTGAGGCCTTGAAGGTCGGCGTTAACGATTTAGGAGATGGTGGGGCGGCGATGCGTGCGCTGAGGCGCAGCCAGCCGTGGGAGGTGGAAGCAGGCGGCAAAGCCGGCGCTGGTTTGGTTTTGGTGGCTGGAGGAAGACAGGACTGAAGAAAAACAACAGACTATAAAAGCAGCAGGAGTACTTAACAACCTTAACTCAAACCAGCAGGGGCACTTAACAACCATAGCTGAAAGTAGTATGAGTACTTATACAGGTTCAACCATACAAAGCATGCCTCGAACAGTGCTACTTTGCGTACAGTTAACCAAAGGGTGACGCTGCCAAGCCCCAGGACAAGGCCCAGGTGCCACCCTGCGCATCCACGACCTTCTGAAAGCGGCTTCATCTCGCAATGTGGTCAATAAAAAGGATATTCGCTTTAGAGCCATGGAAAAGAAGGAACATAATCTTCTGTCCTATTCTCCAAGATGGACGGGCCTTCATTATTTGAGACCACCCATGACTAAGTATGTTTTCACCTCCAAGGGGAATGGAGTAGGTCGACATAATCATCATGTTGTGACCAAGCAGAAGTCTGACGTGACCATGGTCAGGCATTTGCATATGAACAATAGAACTGGGCAGTCCCTGTTTCAAGAAGAATGCTGCTGTAAAACTATGCATAAGCAAGAGTTTATGAACAACATATATAACAGAAAACAGCTCATACCATAAGTTTCTCAACACAGTTGGACCTGTTCAACGAGTACAGCAGTGGCACACATATCCCACAAGGACCTCAAGACGATCAATAAAGTGTAGGAACTTGTGGATGTCGTCCAAGTCAACTTCGGTGCCATGAGTAACAGGCGAGTTCTTATAGAATAACAAACGAGTAGCCTGCTTAACTCTGAAAAAACCTACACGTGCCATCAATTATAAGAAAATATTAGTTAGAAGTAGCACTTTCGTGAGAGATTCATTGCTACTTCTAAAGTTAAATTGTGAATAGTTAGACAGAATAGGTGGATTAAGAAGTAATCGAGGCAAGAAGCAAGAACCAGATACAAAACTAACATGGATGAAGAATTGGAACAACGTCAGGGTGGAAGATCGCAGTGAAGATGAGACCAGGTTATGCTATTTCCATCAACATTTGTGCGCCAACTTTCAGTCCATGACACTTGAGAAAGTTTATGCAAGTTCGGCCATAAAAAAAGCAGCGATCTTCTTGGTTCATGAACCAAACTCAAAACTTATATCCATGGCTTGTCTTCACTATGACCATTAAACTGGTGTATTCAGCTATGGCAAGGCCGAGCATCTTGAGTACATGTGTTCTGGCAGAGCAAGGAATGCATTGCAGGAAAAATAATATGAGAACACAATGTATTCCCTATATCCAAATCAAGAAATAATTTCCCCCTTCACGTCAGTGTTGACCTGGTACTAGTACCTTTTATCCAAATATAGCAATCCAAATTTCCAAATTAGTCGACAGCATGTTCAAAAAACCCCACCCTCCCGGATAGAAAAGAGGATTCTAGGAACATACTGTGCGCGTTTTAAAATCATGTGTTAGGATGAGAAGGAACAAGTGTGGCGTCTCGCCGAGGGCACAGAAACCTGTAGGGTCCTCGCACTTTGGGCACTACAAATGAAACACGCTAGATTCAGTAGGAAGAAAAATGCATCAACGGCGGCGGATGCCATCTTAGGAGTACCCGTGACCAAGGGACTTGGATTTATCGGGGATGGATGAAGAATTCGTACCAGGTTCTCCATGAGAAAACCCTATGCAATCGCCGAGCGGGGGTTTTCTCTGAACAAGCAGACAAGGGAGAAGGGGATTCAGGCCCGGTGAAATATTGTCACTTCGTCCATCCAGCTTACTGCTAAGGCTGGAAAGGTGGGGTTTTTTGTGATTTGATGGCTCGTTGGGCATTACTGCGGCGCTACGACCGGGGTTTGTCTACCGTGCAGTTGTGCACTCTAATTTGGTGCATATGGCTCGTGGACCCAATTGCCGGATGCCCCACATATCAGCGAAAGGAAGTACAAAGACGGGAGTAACTAGTTACACATAAATATATTTTTGACACAGAGATAGTCCCTCTGTAAAGGAATATAGAGATCTTTTATATCACAACTTTACACATAAGAAAAATCAAGGGGAATATATATAATTATAAAAAATGAGTTTTTTAACACGGTATAGACGAGTTGGTGATGATGGTGTGCCTGCCATCCTGCAATATAGGCCGTCTGATTTATATCTGACGGAGAGGAAGGAAACAATGGCAATTTTGCAAAAAGGTACTGTAACATCCCAAATTTTCAATTTGGAATGTTATACAATAGATCATCTTTGCATATCATATTTTATTGCATTTTGGTTGATCCTAGAAATTTCACGCAACTCAAGGACCCTCGGAGAGAGTTGGTGGTTTCGTTATTTTCATATTTGAGTTTTATCAAATTTTGAGAATAGGATCATTTGATTTTATTTATTTTATCTTCAATTATTTCTATTACAAAAATATGAGAGAGGGAATAAAATGACTTTCCCAAAATAAAGAAATATTGAGGATTTAATAATAAAATCAAGTAAGATTTTATTTTGGTTTTATTTGCTATTTTATTTGAATTTAGGAAAAATGCGAGTTTTTCAAAATTGCATTTAGGCCCCAAATAAATGTTCATCCTGTGCGGCTTGATTTTAGAAGCCGGGGAAAATTTATTTCGGGATTTTTGGAGTCCGTTTAGTATTCCTTTTGTTTTTTTCTAAGCGTAATTATTTAAAAAAAATCTGAACAGACCTTGGGTCGTGTCCGGCCAGGACTCCGCCTGGCCGGGGCTTTATATAGTGAGCCACCTGGGCCGCCTCAGCCCAAAGCCGCCGCCGCTCAACCCTAGCCGCCCGCCCCAGCCGCCGCCGCCGCCACCGAGCCGCCGCCCCGCTGCCGCCGGAGCCCGCCGCCGACGAGGTCGAACCGCCGCAGCCCGCTGGTTTTTTTCTGAAAACCGTTGGTTTTCATCGGTTTTTTTGGTTTTTTTAGATTCGTTTTTTAGATAGATCGGTTTTTTTCTCGGTTTAGTTAATTAGTGAGTGTTCACTCATTCATTCGTTTTAACGAACGCGTTCATCGTTTAGATCCAGATAACGAACGTTCGTTCGTTAATCTGTTCATCGTTTTCTTTTTCTTGGCTTAAATCCGTGATTTTTTTGATCGCGGTTCCTGATCTGATTTTCGTTTTAGTATAAATTTTCGCCCATTTATCAGAATCTGGTGATTCAAGCGTCTAGAGTTTCGTCTCGAAACCCTCTTTTCGTTTAACCAACTCAAACAAGTTTTTGCCTCTGTAAAATTTGACCTAGATCCAGAATAGTAAACGAAGCTTGTTTCTTTTGCCGTTTGTCTTTCGTTGCTTCATTCGATTTGATTCTTTTTGCCAACCGGAGTTCTTAAGTTGAACTTTCTGGTTAGATCTTTTATTTGAGTTTTACTTGTGCATTAGTTGAGTACTTATTGTATGCTTGTTTGTTTGCGATAGAGTACCCGGAGTGCGCCGCTTGCTACTTCGAATCGCTAGGTTTTGCGGATCATTAGCAAGGCAAGTAACACTTTGATCATACTTCCTATTACCCAGTTTTTATTGCATTAGATCAATCCTCACACATTGCATGATTAGGACCTAATTAAATTGTGGGTTTGGGAAGTAGATGAGGTAGTACCTATTACCTATTATTATCAAACCTTTGGGAGTTACTTCTACGTTGCTTATTATGCCATGCTATGCTAGTAGACGTGGATTGGGTGAGTGTATCCATGACAGATGTGAGATTGTTAATTTAATGGTTTATCTAATGTGGCAACTTAAATACACATCTGGGTGGATTGAGGCACCTGGGTATTCCAGCGATTGCCTGTTTTCTTTCGGACCGCCACCCAGGCTTAAAGGGATCATGAGATTATTCATGCTAGAAACTTTCGTGTGCAGCCACAAGCTACTATGGGCTCTAGCATAGTTGACTAAGTTATGTGAACTCTTATAGTGGTAGACTAGCTGATGTAGGGGAAAGTAGGTGTAACGGTCTACCCGTTCGTAAGGTGTGAGCGCTTCTGAAAGACTATGTCTCGGTCATCCGTTTCTCAAACACCATGTAGTGCGAGAATCTCAGCGGAGGAGATCGAGTCTTGTGGGGAAAAGTGCGTAAACCTCTGCAGAGTGTATAAACTAATCATGGTTAGCCGTGTCCCCGGTTATGGATATCTTGAGTATCTAGTAATTGGATTATCATGTGAATCTCATCATGTTACTCTAATTAATTTTGTTGGGTTTTAATGTTGATGCTTAATTGGGATTTAGAGGGTGTCTACACTCTCAATGTTTAACAACCACCTAATAGTTTATAAAAATGAATTCTTTGCAGTAGGGAAAAATTGGCTTTAAGCAAAACTGTAACCATAGAGCTTTCCACCAGCCAAATATGCATGTAGTATAGCCTTATTCTTTCATTGCTCTCTATGTGTTACTTTGCCAGCATATTCCATGTGCTGACCCATTTCGGGCTGCAACGTTCATGTTGCAGACTTTCCAGACGACGAGTAAGGTGCCTTTTAGGTCGTGGTTCTATACTCAGTGATGCCGTTGGAGTTGATGGACTCACTTATCTTCCAAGCCTTCCGCTGTTATCGTTATTAGATGGCCTTAAGCCATATTTATTGTAATAAGTTCTCTTTTGAGACACTCTATGTATTAAGTGTGTGATTGCTACTCTGTTATAAATCCTTCAAGTATAGCATTACTGATCCAGGGATGACACCGGAGGACAGAGATTGGACCGTTTGAGGTCTGGTCGCTACAGGTACCCACACACCTCTCCATATTTGCAAATAAGGCCTCCCCCCTTTCATCCATTTCTCTCACAAGATAAAATACTCATACAAATGCATGTTGATGTTACGTGCAACGGATGGGCATTATGGGGGTTCAGCTGAGAAATACTCAGACATGCTCACGATTCTGGAATTTGGGCTACAGGCCGGTGGGCCTGCATATTTGGGGGCCCATGTGTTCTACCTCAGCGCTTTTCATATTGCAAGCGGTCGGCACGGCGCTGGTAATACACAAAATTGAATAAAGCACGGCAACTGTTGGACTGAAATCGAATGACAGTTCCTAACCAACAATCAAAGTTGAAATTCTATCAACGATACTGTCGTACTACTTATACACACAGGGCACTTGTTTCACCATGCCAGAGTATTACATCAAAATCTCTCGGAGGATAGATCAGCTCGGCAGTTGCAGGCTGCTACTGAAGAATTTCAAAGTTGATTTGGACCAGCTCTGCTTGCCGAGAAAGTTCGATTTTGACATCATCCCCTACCGCAAGATATGATTTAGATTTGAACCTTGACCATCCTTTAGCATCAATCATCATGCGGCCATCCTTTGTACATACGGTATATTGAGTAGGTTCATTCACACCAAGGTTGCGCATGGTAAGAGAAACTTGGCCACGGTGTCCCGGGTTGTTGAACGACTCGCTTGTTGCTCTAGGAATTCTCTGTTTGCAAAGAAGAAGACATACACAAATAGTTAGATCAACATAGTGAATCATGTGAAACAACATGGAAAGAAAAAAGAACGAAGCACTTTGGTATATGAAGTGCGAACTGCAGCCTAGTCTGTTGCCGGTGCAACTGCTGGTTCCGTTGCCGCTGCACGGGCCGGAGCAGATGCAAGTGCAAGTGTTGGTGCATGTGCTGAAGCCATTGCTGCTGCCCGTGCCGGTGCGACTAGTAGTGCCGCCGCTGCTGCCGGAGATGGTGCTGGAGTCGGAGCAGGTGTCGGCGGCGATGCCCGATCATCCGGTAGATCAGCCTGATCCGCTAACGTGGCCGGTGCCCATTCCTCAGCTGGATCAGACTGAGCTGCTGCCGCTGTCAGTGCAAGAGCAACTGCCGGTGCTCGATCCATTGCTGAAGGTGGTACCGATGTGCAAGACAGTGGCGATCGTGTCTGGTCTGCTATGATCAGCTTTCTAACTTAACTAGGCTCTGTGACCGTGATCCAATCTTTTTCTTCATTCCTTTTAAACGCAAGAAGGACTAATTGTGGCGTGTTTAATAAACCAAACTGCAGTTCATCATAGGGATTCAACTTGTACTCAGACAACGCACTGATCCAATTTTTTCCAGTAATATAAGTGATGGACAGTGCCTTCGTTACTGACACAACATAAGAAGTTAAACCTGCAAAAATATCCATCGTAGAGCAAACTAAACGATTTATTCTGTGATGAATGTCACATGGCAAACCTGCATCGTAAAATTGCAACAAAAGAAAGAAAACATGACATTAAATCAATTAGATTTAGACAGTAAATAAATAAGATTTACTTGATGTGACATGACTGAATCCTTACAAGGAAATCACTATGTTGAAGCACTAAACAGAAGATTGGTCGTCCAACTACGCGTGGCATGCTGGGCCCCCACCTACTCCCACAAGAAGGACAGTCCAGAGGTCATGACAAATCGTATGGACCGAAAATCGATGGGACTGGAAATCCTAGTGGGTGCGACAAACCCCGCAATGCATACAGATATTGGAGTGTAACCATAATTGATAAACCGTCCTCACAAAAAAGATGATCTAGATACTTCAAAATATACAGACTAAATTGACTGGACAAACATTAACATAGACTGTTCTCAGGACTCACTGCACAGCAAAAGCAGCAGTACTAAACAATACAGGGTTCAGAAACACAAATCAAGTACTGAACAATAGTACTTACTACAGACAAGCAAAGTTGCACTAATTAAACTCTGTAGCCTATTTCTTGCCACCGACCTACAGGATGAACCCCGCATAACTGACTAAGCCATGGACTTCGTGAGAGATGTCTACCGGCACCATCACCATCTCCTCAACCTTGGAGAACCTAACATAGTGGTCTTTCCACTCATAAACATGACGATGAAGACATGACGCATCAGATTTGTCGGGAAGCTTTACAAGAACCACACCCTTCGTAATTAAAGGCACAACAAGGAAATTGTTGTGGTCAAGTACAGCCTCAAAAACACGCCTGACAACAATGCTACAGGAAAACACTAGTTCAGGACATGTGGCGACAAGGACACAACATCTGGATAGTTTAGCAATAGAACTCATCCTCAGGTCTTCCAGTTCACACAACATGACTTTGAGAACTTCATCTTCACCGTGGACCTGGTTCTAATTCAAACAAAAACCAAATATTTTATTACTATCCCCGTTCAGAAATATAAGATGATTTTTGATATTTTACTCCATATATGACTACATGTAGGCATAGAAATGAGTGAACAAAGACACTACAACATGTCTTCAAAGGCATGAGAGCAGAGGGATTACTTGCAATATCCATAACACAAGTTAATGATGCAAATATACCCCCTTCAAAGGTAGCATTGATGTTCATAAAGTAGTTGAAATTAATCTATAAGAAATCAGTGTCAACCTCTCGCATGTTTTGGTCAAAAGAGGAATTTAGAACCCTCATTTGGCAGACAAAAATCACATGCAAGATCGCCCAGAAAGTTGTACTACTAGTACTAGTACTGCGTATTAGATGAAAAAACACTATCAAGATCGAGAAAAAGATCATCAAGAAGAGATATTACCTGGACTTGCTTAATGAGGGATCCTGGAGAGGGGGGCTTGGACAGGGCGATGACTTTAAGCTTGTCTGCGGTAGTCTCAGTGGGGTGCTTGCGCTTCTTCGTACCATGAGCCTCGACGGTTTTGGCCAGAGCCATAGACATCACTTCGGCCGGTACTCCAGCATCCATCAAGAAACTGTCAAATAGAAATAAAAGAAAAGAAACCATAATCACAAACCCAAAAGAAGAACATAGAGGAGAGTTATAGGATCAGTCTCGGGGTTGCACGACCGGGCCTTGGCCAGAATCAACACCATTGATGCTCTCAGCTTTCCCTCTTTGGGAGAGAAGAACAATCGCAGAAGTAGGTTGGGGTTTTCTTGAAGAAATGAGGAACAAGATGAGGGAGAAGTGAGGGTTGGGTAGAGACGAAGCTGAGAGAGAAGAGTGAAATGATGGTTGCTTCGTCCGTCCAACTTACTGCTGGAAAGGAGGGGGTTTTGTGATTTGACGGCTCATCGGGCATTACTACGCGCTTCGATCGGGGTAGTCTACCCTGCAGTTGGGACTCTACTATGGAGTAATCTAGTGCATGGCTGGTGGACCCCCATGCTGGCTGTCCCACACCTCGGTGAAACTGAGTAGCAAGGTTCCCGACGATCGTCGAGGAGAATCCGCATGGCAGAGCGAGTCCACTATTTTTTCTGAAGAAAAAAATGATTACAGCAAGCGTTTCCACTCTGACGACGGAGGAGTGCGAAACACGATAGCCACTCGAACATACACAATGCTCCTACTACTAGGCATGTGCAGTGGTTCATATGTCAGTACTACATAATATTGTTGCTAGTTGCTACCTCTTGAGCACTGTGTTGGTTTTCCCCGAAGAGGAAGGGATGATGCAGCAAAGTAGCGTAAGTATTTCCCTCAGTTTTTGAGAACCAAGATATCAATCCAGTAGGAGGCTACGCGCGAGTCCCTCGTACCTGCACAAAACAAATAAATCCTCGCAACCAACGCGAATAGGGGTTGTCAATCCCTACACGGCCACTTACGAGAGTGAGATCTGATAGATATGATAAGATAATATTTTTGGTATTTTTGTGATAAAGATGCAAAGTAAAATAAAGGCAAAGTAAAAGGCAAAGGAAATAACTAAGTAGTAGGAGATTAATATGATAAAGATAGACCCGGGGGCCATAGGTTTCACTAGTGGCTTCTCTCGAGAGCATAAGTATTCTATGGTGGATGAACAAATTACTTTTGAGCAATTGACAGAATTGAGCATAATTATGAGAATATCTAGGTATGATCATGTATATAGGCATCACGTCCGAGACAAGTAGACCGACTCCTGCCTGCATCTACTACTATTACTCCACTCATCGATCGGTATCCAGCATGCATCTAGAGTATTAAGTTAAAAACAGAGTAACGCCTTAAGCAAGATGACATGATGTAGAGGGGTAAACTCATGCAATATGATGAAAACCCCATCTTGTTATCCTCGATGGCAACAATACAATATGTGCCTTGCTGCCCCTACTGTCACTAGGAAAGGACACCACAAGATTGAACCCAAAGCTAAGCACTTCTCCCATTGCAAGAAAGATCAATCTAGTAGGCCAAACCAAACTGATAATTCGAAGATACTTGCAAAGATAACCAATGAAACATAAAAGAATTCAGAGAAGATTCAAATATTGTTCATATATAGACTTGATCATAAACCCACAATTCATCGGTCTCAACAAACACACCACAAAAAGAAGATTACATCGAATAGTTCTCCACAAGAGAGGGGGAGAACATTGTATTGTGATCCAAAAACAGAGAAGAAACAATCTAGCTAATAACTATGGACCCGTAGGTCTGAGGTAAACTACTCACACTTCATCGGAGGGGCTATGGTGTTGATGTAGAAGCCCTCAGTGATTGATGCCCCCTCTGGTGGAGCTCTGGAACAGGCCCCAAGATGGGATTTCGTGCATACAGAAAGTTGCGGCGGTGGAATTAGGTTTTTGGCTCCGTATCTGATCGTTTGGGGGTACGTAGGTATATATAGGATGAAGGACTACGTCGATGGAACAACAGGGGGCCCACGAGGGTGGAGGGCGCGCCAGGGGGGTAGGCGCGCCCCCTACCTCGTGGCCTCCTCTTTTGTGTCTTGACGTAGGGTCCAGGTCTCCCGGGTCTTGTTCATTGAGAAAATCACATTCCCGAAGGTTTCATTCCATTTGGACTCCATTTGATATTCCTTTTCTTCGAAACCCTAAAACAGGCAAAAAACAACAATTCTGGGCTAGGCCTCCAGTTAATAGGTTAGTCCCCAAAACAATATAAAAGTGGAAAATAAAGCCCAATAATGTCCAAAATAGTAGATAATATAGCATGGAGGAATAAAAAATTATAGATACGTTGGAGACGTATCAAGCATCCCCAAGCTTAATTCCTACTCGTCCTCGAGTAGGTAAATGGTAAAAATAGAATTTTTGATGCGGAGTGCTACTTGGCATAATTTTAATGTAATTCTTCTTAATTGTGGTATGAATATTCATATCCGAGAGATTCAAGACAAAAGTTTAATAGTGACATAAAAATAATAATACTTCAAGCATACTAACAAAGCAATTATGTCTTCTCAAAATAGCATGGCCAAAGAAAGTTATCCCTACAAAATCATATAGTCTGGCTATGCTCCATCTTCACCACACAAAATATTTAAATCATGCACAACCCAGATGACAAGCCAAGCAATTGTTTCATACTTTTGACATTCTCAAAACTTTTTCAATCTTCACGCAATACATGAGCGTGAGCCATGGACATAGCACTATAGGTGGAATAGAATGGTGGTTGTGGAGAAGAAAAAAAGGGAGAAGATAGTCTCACATCAACTAGGCGTATCAACGGGCTATGGAGATGCCCATCAATAGATATCAATGTGAGTGAGTAGGGATTGCCATGCAACGGATGCACTAGAGCTATAAGTATGTGAAAGCTCAAAAAGAAACTAAGTGGGTGTGCATCCAACTTGCTTGCTCATGAAGACCTAGGGCATTTTGAGGAAGCCCATCATTGGAATATACAAGCCAAGTTCTATAATGAAAAATTCCCACTTGTATATGATAGTGACAACATAGGAGACTCTCTATCATGAAGATCATGGTGCTACTTTGAAGCACAAGTGTGGTAAAAGGATAGTAGCATTGTCCCTTCTCTCTTTTTTCTCTCATTTTTTTATTTGGGCCTTTTCTCTCTTTTTTTATGGCCTCTTTTTTCTCTTTTTTTTCGTCCGGAGTCTCATCCCGACTTGTGGGGGAATCATAGTCTCCATCATCCTTCCCTCAATGGGACAATGCTCTAATAATGATGATCATCACACTTTTATTTTTCTTACAACTCAACAATTACAACTCGATACTTAGAACAAAATATGACTCTATATGAATGCCTCCAACAGTGTACCGAGATATGCAATGAATCAAGAGTGACATGTATGAAAGAATTATGAATGATGGCTTTGGCACAAACACGATGTCAACTACATGATCATGCTAAGCAATATGACAATGATGGGGTGTGTCATAATAAACGGAACGGTGGAAAGTTGCATGGCAATATATCTCGGAATGGCTATGGAAATGCCATAATTGGTAGGTATGGTGGCTGTTTTGAGGAAGGTATATGGTGGGTGTATGATACCGGCGAAAGGTGCGCGGTATTAGAGAGGCTAGCAAAGGTGGAAGGGTGAGAAAAGTGCGTATAATCCATGGACTCAACATTAGTCATAAAGAACTCATATACTTATTGCAAAAATCTACAAGTTATCAAAGCAAAGTATTACTCACATGCTCGTAGGTGGATAGATTGGTAGGAAAAGACCATCGCTCGTCCCCGACCACCACTCATAAGGAAGACAATCAAAAAATAAATCATGCTCTGACTTCATCACATAACGGTTCACCATACGTGCATGCTACGGGAATCACAAACTTTAACACAAGTATTTATCAAATTCACAAATACTCAACTAGCACAACTTTAATATCACCATCTTTATATCTCAAAACAATTATCAAGCATCAAACTTCTCATAGTATTCAACACACTCATAAGAAAGTTTTATTATTAATCTTGTATACCAAGCATATTAGGATTTTAAGAAAATTACCATGCTATTTAAGACTCTCAAAATAATCTAAGTGAAGCATGAGAGATCAATAGTTTCTATAAAAAAATCCACCACTGTGCTCTAAAAGATATAAGTGAAGTACTAGAGCAAAACTACATAACTCAAAAGATATAAGCGAAGCACATAGAATATTCTAACAAATTCCAAATCATGTATGGCTCTCTCAAAAGGTGTCTACAGCAAGGATGATTGTGGTAAACTAAAAAGTAAAGACTCAAATCATACAAGACGCTCCAAGCAAAACACATATCATGTGGCGAATAAAAATATAGCTCCAAGTAAAGTTACCGATAGAAGTAGACGAAAGAGGGGATGCCTTCCGGGGCATCCCCAAGCTTTGGCTTTTAGGTGTCCTTAGATTATCTTGGGGGTGCCATGGGTATCCCCAGTATTAGGCTCTTGCCACTCCTTGTTCCATAATCCATCAAATCTTTATCCAAAACTTGAAAACTTCACAACACAAAACTCAAAGTAGAAAATCTCGTGAGCTCCGTTAGCGAAAGAAAACAAAAGACCACTTCAAGGTACTGTAATGAACTCATTATTTATTTATATTGGTGTTATACCTACTTTATTCCAACTTCTATATGGTTTATAAACTATTTTACTAGCCATAGATTCATCAAAATAAGCAAACAACACACGAAAAACAGAATCTGTCAAAAACAGAACAGTCTGTAGCAATCTGTAGCTAGCGCAAGATCTGGAACCCCAAAAATTCTAAAATAAATTTCTGGACGTGAGGAATTTATATATTAATCATCTGCAAAAACGAATTAACTAAATAGCACTTTCCAAATAAAAATGGAAGCAGTTCTCGTGAGCGCTAAAGTTTCTGTTTTTTACAGCAAGTGTAACAAGACTTTCCCCAAGTCTTCCCAACGGTTCTACTTGGCACAGACATTAATTAAACACAAAAAACACAACCAAAACAGAGGCTAGATAAATTATTTATTACTAAACAGGAAAAGAAAGCAAGGAATAAAAATAAAATTGGGTTGCCTCCCAACAAGCGCTATCGTTTAACACACCTAGCTAGGCATAATATTTCAATGATGCTCACATGAAAGACAAGAATTGAAGCACAAAGAGAGCATCATAAAACACGTGACAAACACATCTAAGTCTGGCATACTTCCTATGCATAGGCATATTATATGAAAACAAATTATCAAGGCAAGCAAAAACTAGCATATGCAAGGAAGCGGAAAGAAACAATAGCAATCTCAACATAACGAGAGATAATTTAGTAACATGAAAATTTCTACCACCATATTTTCCTCTCTCATAATAATTACATGTAGGATCATAAGCAAATTCAACAAAATAGCTATCACATAAAATATTTTCAACATGATCTACATGCATGCAAAGTTGACACTCTTCCAAAATAGTGGGATTAACATTAACTAAAGTCATGGCCTCTCCAAACCCACTTTTATCAAAAACTTCATAAGATTTAACATTCTCCAAATATGTGGGATCTAAAGTTGACACTCTTTCAAACCCACTTTCAATAATATTGCAAACACTATTATGAATCTCATATTCATCATGGGGCTTAAATAAATTTCCAAGATCAACAGAAGAATCACCCCAATCATGATCATTGCAACTAATAGTAGTCCTAGCAAAACTAGCATCCCCAAGCTTAGGGTTTTGCATATCATTAACACAATTGGCATTAAAGTAATTTATAATAACATCATTGCAATCATGCTTTTCATTGAAGGAACTATTAAGTATGGGTGCAATAGCAACGATCTCATGTTTAACATAAGGAACTATAGCAAACTCATCTTCATAAATATTGGCATCGTGGCCACAAGAATAGCAAGCATCATGTTCATCAAGGGATATTTCAATCAAATCATCGGAATCATAATTATCTATAGATTCATGCATATCATTATTTTCTTCCGAAGCAACGGTCATTCTTTCAATAAATTCTTTGACATAGACATTGTGAGCATAGTTTTCATAGCAATATTTAAGTATGTCAAAATTTTCAGATTCGTAGAGAGTAATATCATATTTTTCAATCAAAGAAGCAAGATCATAAGCACCCTTAAAAGCAACAAATTCTTCAATTCGTTCGATATCGTAGTAACTATAAACACCTTTTGCATAAGAAGATAAGATTTCAATATCATTAAACTCACATAGGTAGGGGAGGTGTTTTTTTAGGGTTCTTAGAGCAAGAAGTAAAATCACAAATTTCACAAAGATTCCAAGCATAGCATAGCAAACTATTTATATGATACCGTAAGAGCTTCCCTTTTTAAGACAAACGATGATGCACAAAATGAGCATGCTCATCTAAAGATTTCCCATCAACTAGGCTAGTTGGGGTTTCAGCACGAGCACATAAGGATCGAAGATGATCCAAGTAGAACACTTTAAGTGGATCCATATCAATAGATTATTAGCAAGCAAAGATGCAAGCAAATGGAAGGCACATGGTAACACAAGCAAACAAGCAAAAGAGGCAAATAGAGAAAGAGAGGGAGGATAGAGAGAGAGAGGGCGAATAAAACGGCAAGGGTGAAGTGGGGGAGAGGAAAACGAGAGGCAAATGGCAAATAATGTAATGTGAGAGATAAGGGTATGTGATGGGTACTTGGTATATTGGCTTTTGCGTAGACTCCCCGGCAACGGCGCAAAAAATCCTTCTTGCTACCTCTTGAGCACTGCGTTGGTTTCCCCGAAGAGGAAGGGATGATGCAACAAAGTAGCATAAGTATTTCCCTTAGTTTTTGAGAACCAAGGTATCAATCCAGTAGGAGGCTACGCGCGAGTCCCTCGTACCTGCACAAAACAAATAAATCCTCGCAACCAACGCGAATAGGGGTTGTCAATCCCTACACGGCCACTTACGAAGATCTGATAGATATGATAATATAATATTTTTCGCATTTTTGTGATAAAGATGCAAAGTAAAATAAAGGCAAAGTAAAAAGCAAAGGAAATAACTAAGTAGTAGGAGATTAATATGATAAAGATAGACCCGGGGGCCATAGGTTTCACTAGTGGCTTCTCTCGAGATCATAAGTATTCTACGGTGGGTGAACAAATTACTGTTGAGCAATTGACAGAATTGAGCATAATTATGAGAATATCTAGGTATGATCATGTATATAGGCATCACGTCCGAGACAAGTAGACCAACTCCTGCCTGCATCTACTACTATTACTCCACTCATCGACCGCTATCCAGCATGCATCTAGAGTATTAAGTTAAAAATGGAGTAAGCCTTAAGCAAGATGACATGATGTAGATGGATAAACTCATGCAATATGATGAAAACCCATCTTGTTATCCTCGATGGCAACAATACAATACATGCCTTGCTGCCCTTACTGTCACTGGGAAAGGACACCGCAAGATTGGACCCAAAGCTAAGCATTTGTCCCATTGCAAGAAAGATCAATCTAGTAGGCCAAACCAAACTGATAATTCGAAGAGACTTGCAAAGATAACCAATCATACATAAAAGAATTCAGAGAAGATTCAAATATTGTTCATAGATAGACTTGATCATAAACCCACAATTCATCGGTCTCAACGAACACACCACAAAAACAAGATTACATCGAATAGTTCTCCACAAGAGAGGGGGAGAACATTGTATTGAGATCCAAAAAGAGAGAAGAAGCCATCTAGCTAATAACTATGGACCCGTAGGTCTGAGATAAACTACTCACACTTCATCGGAGGGGCTATGGTGTTGATGTAGAAGCCCTCCATGATCGATGCCCCCTCCGGCGGAGCTCCAGAACAGGCCCCAAGATGGGATCTCGTGGATACAGAAAGTTGCGGCGGTGGAATTAGGTTTTTGGCTCTGTATCTGATCGTTTGGGGGTACGTAGGTATATATAGGAGGAAGGAGTACGTCGATGGAGAAATAGGGGGCCCACGAGGGTGGAGGGCGCGCCTGGGGGTGTAGGCGCGCCCCCTACCTTGTGGCCTCCTCTTTTGTGTCTTGACATAGGGTCCAAGTCTCCCGGGTCTTGTTCGTTGAGAAAATCACGTTCCCGAAGGTTTCATTCCGTTTGGACCCCGTTTGATATTCCTTTTCTTCGAAACCCTAAAACAGTCAAAAGACAACAATTCTGGGTTGGGCCTCCGGTTAATAGGTTAGTCCCAAAAATAATATAAAAGTGGAAAATAAAGCCCAATAATGTCCAAAACAGTAGATAATATAGCATGGAGCAATCAAAAATTATAGATATGTTGGAGATGTTTCACTAGTGTAGTAAGTTATGACGATAACAAATGATGTTGTGCGCATGTCAACTATATGAACAGTAATGTAACATAGTACCGATTTTTCGACTGCCCTGTCGAGAATGAACGGTGAGATCAAAGTTACCAGAACTAGGTATATAGCACACGGAGAGTACGGTGCTACAAAAATCCACGAAACATGAACCATATGAAGCACGACTCAGTCTTAGGCAGCGTGTATGAAGGGTGCACAGGATGGGAGAAAAAGTTCCCTTCTTGACCCACTTTTGGGTGTTTGGCAGAGTGTGTGAAGGGTGCATGAGTCCACACTAGTAGGTTAACACAAATACACGAAGAGGGGACAACTATATTGAGATGAGAATGCAACCAAACACAACCACGCGCTTTGTGCTACAGTGACTGATCTGCACCGTCTAAGTTTGATCCAATGGTCATGTTGCACCGAGACATGGACATGCCTAGCAGAGGCCGCCTAAACACCACCGAAGTCCCTCTGCTTCTCGAGGCGCACAACGTCGGTGATGTAGGGTGCAACGGCCCTCGGAGCCCGCTCCCGATCGACGGGAGCCAGCTCGTCAAAGACGGTATCCAATGGCACGAATGGATTCTGTTGACGGAGCCCTGAGAGGATTCGCCCGGCAATGGCGACAACAGCCTGCAACCCCTCCTTATCCAGCTCCGGCCCCACCATCGCCCGGAGACGGCTCAACTCCTCAGAGATATAGGTGAAGGAGACTAGGTCAGGAAGCCACGGCTCGTTGAAGTCGACAGGGTGGCCAAACCGGTTTAGCCCGATGTCCGGCATGGACGCGCTGGCACGACGGTAGGCATCGCGCAACCGCAACATGTGCGTGGCAACTTGGTCTACCAAGTGGCTGAGGCGATCCTGGACCTCGTCACGATCATCCCGCTCACGCTCCAGCCGGCTCCCCTGACAGCCTATCGTATCTCCCACTTTCTACAGCAACGTCGCCGATGCCTCGAGCATCTTTGTGGTGGACGCCTGCCGCTTTTGAAGCTCCGTGAACTCCCGCACATAATGGAGAAGCATGGCACTCCTCTCCTCCTTGAGCTCACGGAGCTCCACGTCCTTGGCCCTGAGCACCGCATCCTTGGCCTGGAGCTCCTGTGTCAGGCGCCTCACCTCAGAATCCATGATCTGCTGCGCCGCCATGGCACCAGGTAGAAGCAATGGGGAGAGGAAGCAAAGGGGGCGAAACGGTTAAGAGGCAATGCAATCTACGGGAAGGCAGAGGGAGCCAGCCGAGGAGCGGGGAATCTTTAGGTTTTCACCATGGGAAAACACGAGTCGACGACTTCTCACATCAGGGAGCAGTGGGTGGTTTTACAGGCAAAGTCATCGTGACTAATTACTGCCACGCCTGCTCCCGTCAATCAAAAAAATAAAAATCCTGCCACACCTGCTCCCGTCAATCTAAAAATTAAAAATCTTGACGCACCCAAAGACTAGAGCAAAGCCGCGGTGGATATTTAAATTTACCTGCCGACAAGGAGATAAAAAAGGGTGAAAAAACAAATGTGGCCGCGGCCTAGCTAATCGGTCGCACTAGCCCAACTAGCTAGCCACCGTGCTTCACTGATGTACTCGGCAGGGAAGGTGGTCTTTCGTGATTTGACGACTCATTTAGGTGCTTCGGCGCTATGACTGAGGAGGACCCAGAAAATGCGCGGTAGGGCGTCCCATGTCTCGGCAAGGAAGAATATATGCGTGCACCACCCGGGAGGACCCAAAACCGCGCGGTAGGGTGTGCCACGTCTCGGCACGGAGGAAAAATGTGCGTGTAAAAATATACTGTATCAGACGTAGTAGTAGTAGTACCTATGGTTCGACCTCGGGACCCAGCCAGTCGGTCGAAAACACCACACTAGCCACACAACTTCATCATGCTAACGTGGCACGAAGGATAGGTGTGGTTAGCTCCGTCTCAACCAGCCACAACGTCTCTTGTTCTAGGGGACTCTTCTATTTTCCAAGCTTTTTTTTAGTTACAATAAAACCACGGCAAGCTAGCGCCACTCTTGGTGTGTGCCCGTGTGTCTAAAGGTTAGACGATGGAGAGGAGAGAGAGATCGCAGACCTGGGACCCACCAGTAAGTGTGTCAATGGTCATGCATGTGTTGACGAGGCACTCCCTCTACTATACTCAACGTAATACTATATGAAATCAAGTTATGGGACAAAGCCAACAACCGTTGTTGTTTCAGGCTATCGACTTACGCTTTGTAGTCCAGGTTTCCAGTTCGAATCTCATCTTTTAGATTTGTTAGTTTTAGGTCCAAATTTGATCAATGACAAGTGGCCCCCCCGTGTGTTGTTCCGATATTTCAGTGTAAGATGGTTTTTTGAAGAAACACTTTGCGCGGTTAGACAAGTAATGGCACGAGTTACACGTATTTTGCAAGTTTACGAACAAAAAAGACAGCGACATAGATTATCACACCCCCCCCCCCCCCCCCCCCCCCGCAGCTTAGATGTTATGGTGATACGAGTTTTTACATCGTTGGAACTGAGATCCAATGGCTTGGGAGTAGTCTTTGTAATTATGCGCAATTTCCAAACTCTCCAAGGTTTTTTTGCAAATAAAAGATTCAGGCCTCGTGTGTGCCGCTGCATCTTGGATCCAATGGCTCCCCGTTGCTCATATTAGGCGCTCCCCATAGCTTAATTAGCCGCTACGGTGATATGAGCATCTAGGTCGTATGATCTGTGATCAGATGCCACAGGCATAGTACTTGTACTTTCTGCGCAATTCCAAAACTCTCTCAGGCGTATATTGTAAAAACATTCAAACCTCCTACTGTGAGCCGTCAGATCTCCATGAACTCGTATCACCATAGAATCTATGGTGCAGGAGCACCTCATATTCTCCCAAGTGAGAAAACATCTGGTGCTCTCGCAGCTTGGATGGTACGGTGATACACGCTTCGAGGTTGTTTGATCTGAGATCCAATGGCATCGGAGCAGTCTTTGTGCTTGTAAGAACTGGCCAAACGCTTTGGGGGATTTTCTGCAAAAAAACATTCGAACCACCGAGGAGTTGTTGGGTCAAAAATCCAACGTCTCCGAAGAGCTTGTATCACCAAAGCATCTAAGGTGTGGTAGCACATGATATTCTTACATACAGGAGAATATGATGTTCTCCTTCATCTTAGATGCTACGGTGATATGAGCTTCGAGGTCATTGGATATGCGATCCAAGGGCATCTAAGTAGTTTTTGTACAAATTGTGTGCAATTCTCAAACTCATTAAGGTTTCCTGTAAAAATATGGAGACATCATGTGAGCTGCTATATCTCAGATCAACAAGCTCCAAGCAACCCGTATCAGCATATAGCATCTAAGGTGTGGGGGCACATGATATTCTCTCGGGGAGGAGGGGGTGCACAACCAATCGGTGTTTGGGAGGGTGGGGACAAATATAATCTAAACAATCCTAAACAGAGCTTCACAATTTTATCTAGGGTCGAGGGGTTAACCCCCAACAATCTACATAGCTCTGCCTAAACACGACATTTGCATGTACTGTAGTACTAGACTTAATATTCATGTTTCAGTTTCTTGTTCATTTTAAATATTGAATTGAGGACCATGCATGTCTTTCATTTGACTCCCTTCATTCCTAAATATTACTCTTTTTAGAGATTTCAAATGGACTGCCACATACGGATATATATAGACATATTTTAGAGTGTATATCCACTCATTTTGCTCCGTATGTAGTCACTTGTTGAAATCTCTAAAGGACTAATATTTAGGAACGAAAGGAGTATTTTTGAATTCGTGTCATACATGCATGGTTTGGAAAAATAGATGCACTATACTTATTGGATTGCTGTTGTGTTCGTGTGTGTGTGTGGTCGTATGCTTGATATATACAAAGTTTTGTCACAACCATACCGTTCATCTTTTAAATTCGAATTTGCAATGAAAACTTACTAGGGATACCATGAAATTTGAAATCCACATTGAGATCACTAGATCACAAACTCACTCTAATTCAAGAACTCTTCATAAATCAATTACCACGTTGAGATTACTATTTGCAAGGAAAATACGGGCATTGTAATACACATAGATTCGTTCGGCAATTTAAAAGATTCCTTTCATATTCTTTTTTTGCGGGATCCTTTCGTATTCTCGAATAGTAGGACCCAATGGCGTACCAGCCATACCTTGGCTCGTGTTGATCCTAAAAAACGGGCTCGTGTCCTTCTGGTGGCGTGCGTGGTACGCACATTAGCCAACCCCAACCAGTCGAGCCTCCGCGTTTCGAGTCGAAATATCTGGCGGCCAGAATTCCAGCCCTAGGAAATTCCCCTCATGTCCCAGGTCCATAATGACTACCGATGAACAATGGAGGGATGCTTTAGTAACTAGACAATGTTACCTACATGCCGAGCAGGGTTCAATTCCCTCAGTCACTGCTACCAAGGTCAGCCGTCAACTGCATTGCTTAGTACTACTACTGATGAGGACATCCCTACTCCTTTACCATCATTTTCAAATAAAGATGATATTGCACAAGACAAGTCCAATGAAATCAGAATTGGACCAATTACAAGAGCACGTGCAAAACTACTTGAACAAAAGGTGAATTCACTCTTAGTTGAATCTGACATTTATGTTAATCAGAATTTTATATTGCCTAAGTCTTTGCATATTTGTATGATCAGATTTGAAGGGAAGTCAAGCTTGGCACATGGAGATGAAGAATTGCAGCAAGAAGAACTTCTATTGATGTCTAATATCAGCAAGTGCACGAGGGAGGAGAGGGAGGTAGGTGCACAACATAAACAAAAGGAAAATCAGAACCGGACTCGGATTGACAGCCAGGAGGCCCACAATTGATATACGTGAAGAATCCGTGTCCGTGCTCCAAATAAGGCGTTTAAATACAATTTGGAAAGCTTGACTCGTGTGCTTTCCAAATTGTATACTCGCAGCCTGCGATTCGCGGTGACTGAGTCGCAGTCACCAAAACAATACGGCGGTTGTTTCTGCCAGTTTTTCCAGATAGATTCGTTTAAGTTAGGAAAGTTAGAGATAAGTTGGATTTCGACCCCAACACTATGTTGGACATCCAGGGGTCTTTATATACCCTTGTAAGTCGTGGCTTTTAGGGTTATACCATGTTTTGATTAAACTCATATCAGACTGAATTGCTTTAAGCATTCCTCTGTACTCATATTCCTCTTTTCATCGATCAGGAATATTTACCTACACCAAATTTGTTTCGATAGGGTGTATTTGCTACTGAAAGTCAAGTGCTATCTGTCGTTCCACTAGGAATTGGGAGATTGCAGAACCGCTTCGTGGTCGGTGGCTACCTACGCAAGTGTGTGGTGTTGCGAATATCCATAGGGTTGAAGATCTATTGCATTGGCAACGGGGGAACAGCCGGAGAGTTCGAGAGCATCTGACAAGTTATCCTACAAGTTCAACATCGACATCCTCCGCTCACTGAGAAGATCGGGCCACCCCCTTATCAACTACTACACCAACATGAGCACATAATTGAGCCCGTTTGTTCGTGCCTACTAGTACTTGAGTTAATATATACCCCTAAAAAACTTGAGTTAATATATTAGGCAATGCACTGGTGCGGAGGGATTATCCTTTTACTCTGCATATATAACCTATCTGAAGTCTAACTAGGCAAAATGTTTGAGCAAACCCTTTAATAAGAAATACAACGGGAAAGATGTATCGCTTGAAAATTTATTGCATGATGCAGGTTATGATATTGTTTCGAATCCTAGATTTTAAATTTCAGAAAATCCAAAAGTGACCAGAAATTCATGGAACTGAGCATGGTCACGTGATATGGCACAAATATTCCTACGTAATTTTTTTCTTCATTTGAGACAAGCTGCTTATGAGAAGTTGCATAAATGGAGAGCCAAGGTATTTTGGAACAAAGACCTGTCGCGTTAAGGAGAATGCTCTCACTATTGAAACCGTGGGAGTTTACGTGCCGGCACGAGTCCCGCTTCTCATCGGCAAGTGTCGTTCGAGCAAGCGTGTGAGTCGATGGGAGGCGTGCGAGCAGACTGCTGCACCGGCTCACAAGGAGGCGTGCGAGCAGACTACTGCGTGGGCTCACCAGGAGGCGAGCCCTTTGACCAGGCTCTGCCGCCCACCTTCGTGCCAACTGCTCCCACTTTTAATGCCGCCAGCACCGTAGTTTAAAATCAACCCCGCACTACCAGGTATGGCTACAATCTTCTCTCTTCTCCTCTGATTCTCCTGTCGTCTACCTCCATCCAGCCTGACCTAACTGTACTCCATGCCGCATCACGATGGTTTGCCCTTAGTCTTCCAGTTTCCTAAGG
Organism: Triticum urartu; assembly: GCF_003073215.2. Taxonomy (NCBI): domain Eukaryota; kingdom Viridiplantae; phylum Streptophyta; class Magnoliopsida; order Poales; family Poaceae; genus Triticum; species Triticum urartu. The sequence continues at coordinate 329,127,877 of NC_053023.1, read as the reverse complement.
AGGTGATACATCTCCAACGTATCTATAATTTATGATTGCTCCATGCTATATTATCTACTGTTTTAGACATTATTGGGCTTTATTATCCACTTTTATATTATTTTTGGGACTAACCTATTAACCGGAGGCCCAGCCCAGAATTACTATTTTTGCCTGTTTTACGGTTTCGAAGAAAAGGAATATCAAACGGAGTCCAAATGGAATGAAACCTTCGGAAACATGATTCTCTCATCAGATAAGATCCAGGAGACTTGGACCCTCCCTCAAGAAAGCCACGAGGTGGTCACGAGGGTAGAGGGCGCCCCCCCAGGGCGCGCCCCCTGTCTCATGGGCCCCTCGAAGCTCCACAGACGTACTACTTCCTCCTATATATATATCCACGTACCCACAAACGATCCGAGACGGAGCCAAAAACCTAATTCCACCGCCGCAACTTTCTGTATCCACGAGATCCCATCTTGGGGCCTGTTCCGGAGCTCCGCCGGAGGGGGCATCGATCACGGAGTGCTTCTACATCATCATCCAAGCCCCTCCGATGAAGTGTGAGTAGTTTACTTCAGACCTACTAGTCCATAGCTAGTAGCTAGATGGCTTCTTCTCTCTTTTTTGATCTCAATACAATGTTCTCCCCCTCTCTTGTGGAGATCTATTCGATGTAATCTTCTTTTTGCGGTGTGTTTGTTGAGACCGATGAATTGTGGGTTTATGATCAAGTCTATCTATGAATAATATTTTAATCTTCGCTGAATTCTTTTATGTATGATTGGTTATCTTTGCAAGTCTCTTCGAATTATCAGTTTGGTTTGGCCTACTACATTGGTTGTTATTGCCATGGGAGAAGTGCTTAGCTTTGGGTTCAATCTTGTGGTGTCCTTTCCTAGTGACATAAGGGGCAGCAAGGCACGTATTGTATTGTTGCCATCGAGGATAACAAGATGGTTTTTTTTATCATACTGCATGAAACTATCCCTCTACATCATGTCATCTTGCTTAAGGCGTTACTCTGTTTTTAACTTAATACTCTAGATGCATGCTGGATAGCAGTCGATGAGTGGAGTAATAGTAGTAGATGCAGAATCGTTTCGGTCTACTTGTCTCGGACGTGATGCCTATATACATGATCATACCTAGATATTCTCATAACTATGCTCAATTCTGTCAATAGCTCAACAGTAATTAGTTCCCCACTGTAGAATACTTATGCTCTTGAGAGAAGCCACTAGTCAAAACCTATGGCCCCCGGGTCTCTTTCTCATCATATCAATCTCCATCACTTTATTATTGCTTTGCTTTGCTTTTACTTTATTTACTTTGCATCTTTATACCAAAAATACCAAAAATACCAAAAATATTATTTATCATCTCTATCAGATCTCACTTTCGTAAGTGACCGTGAAGGGATTGACAACCCCTAAGTGCGTTGGTTGCATTGACCTATTGTTTTTGTGTAGGTACGAGGGACTCGAGCGTAGCCTCCTACTGGATTGATACCTTGGTTCTCAAAAACTGACGAAAATACTTACGCTACTTTGCTGCATCATCCCGTCCTCTTCGGGGAAATCCAACACAGTGCTCAAGAGGTAGCACGAAGAATTTCTGGCGCCGTTGCCGGGGAGTCTGCGCAAAAGTCAACATACCAAGTACCCATCACAATCCCTATCTCCCGCATTACATTATTTGCCATTTGCCTCTCATTTTCCTCTCCCCCACTTCACCCTTTCCGTTTTATTCGCCCTCTCTCTCTCTCTATCCTCCCTCTCCGTTTGCTATTTTGCCCATTTGTTTTTTGTTTGCTCGTGTGTTAGTTTGTTTGCTTGTCATCATGGCTAGTCTCATATCTTCTCTGTTGTCTCCCGAGAATGAAGTTCTAAATTTTAAACAAAGGGAGGGAGAAAATCTAAAAGATGCTTGGTATAGAATTTGCATTGCTCAAAATAGATCTACCAGGAAGCAATCTACTTCAGTTGTTCTCTGCAATTTTTATGTAGGTGTTAATCCTTGGTATAGATATATCCTTGATACCATTACCGGAGGGAATTTCTTGCGTAGCCATACTTTTGATTCTTATAATGCTATGTTAGATTTATTTGGCTCACCACCTCTTTTGGTTAATGGAACTATGTTCACTTTGGAGCATGTTATGCAAAGACTTGGAATTATTGAAAATAAAGTTGCTACTACTGAATTAATTGAAAATCTAGATAAAAATATCCACAATCAAATTACTCAATATGGATCTAAGGTAGGAATGACTTTGAAAAATATTAAGGAAAAGGAACCCATAGTTAATGAAAAGATAAACTTAGATTCTACTAGAATTGATAAACTTGAGGGTATCATTACAAACTTGGGAACCGCTTTTTCTTCCGTAAAGAATACTCCAAGTCCTCCTACTAAAATTGCCAAGCTTATGTATGTTCCTAAAAATAAGGGTGAATCATCTAGTAAGGAAACTGCGGATCTTAAATCTATAAGTATTCATCCCAATCTTTTTGCTATCATTAAGGAACCAATTGCTACAAATGAATTTTTCGATCTTGTGCCTGAGAGTTTGATAATCACTAGAAAGAAAGAAATTCCTAAGGGAAATAGATGCCTCATTGAAGAATTGCCTACCAAAGATAGCAATACCTAGATCTATTCTTGCTTGTTATGCCTAGCTAGGGGCATTAAACGATAGCGCTTGTTGGGAGGCAACCCAATTTTATTTTTATTCCTTGCTTTTTGCTACTATTTAGTAATAAATAAATTATCTAGCCTCTGTTTTTGTTGTGTTTTTTGTGTTTAATTAGTGTTTGTGCCAAGTAGAACCGTTGGGAAGACTTGAGGAAAGTCTTGTTGAACTTGCTGTAAAAAACAGAAACTTTAGCGCTCACGAGAACTGCTGTCATTTTTATTTAGAAAGTGATATTTAGTTAATTGTTTTTGCAGATGATTAATAGATAAATTCCTCACGTCCAGCAGTTTATTTTAGAATTTTTGGGGTTCTAGATCTTGCGCTAGTTACAGATTACTACATAATGTTCTGTTTTTGACAGATTCTGTTTTTCGTGTGTTGTTTGCTTATTTTGATGAATCTATGGCTAGTATAATAGTTTATAATCCATAGAGAAGTTGGAATACATTAGGTTTAACACCCATATAAATAAAGAATGAGTTCATTACAGTACCTTGAAGTGGTATTTTGTTTTCTTTTGCTAACGGAGCTCACGAGTTTTCTACTTTAAGTTTTGTGTTGTGGAGTTTTCAAGTTTTGGGTAAAGATTTGATGGATTATGGAACAAGGAGTGGCAAGAGCCTAAGATTGGCGATGCCCATGGCACCCCCAAGATAATCTAAGGACACCTAAAAGCCAAAGCTTGGGGATGCCCCGGAAGGCATCCCCTCTTTCGTCTACTTCTATCAGTAACTTTACTTGGAGCTATATTTTTATTCACCAAATGATATGTGTTTTGCTTGGAGCGTCTTTTATGATTTGAGTCTTTGCTTATTAGTTTACCACAATCATCCTTTCTGTACACACCTTTTGAGAGAGCCATACATGATTTGGAATTTGATAGAATACTCTATGTACTTCACTTATATCTTTTAGAGGACGGTGGTGGATTTGTTTTATAGAAACTATTGATCTCTCATGCTTCACTTAGATTATTTTGAGAGTCTTAATAGCATGGTAATTTGCTTAAAATCCTAATATGCTTGGTATGCAAGATTAATAATAAAACTTTCGTATGAGTGTGTTGAATACTAGGAAGAAATTGATGCTTGATAATTGTTTTGAGATATGAGGATGGTGATATTAGAGTAATGCTAGTTCAGTAGTTGTGAATTTGAGAAATGCTTGTGTTAAAGTTTGTGATTCCCGTAGCATGCACGTATGGTGAACCGTTATGTGATGAAGTCGGAGCACGATTTATTTATTGATTTTCTTCCTTATGAGTGGCAGTCGGGGACGAGCGATGGTCTTTTCCTACCAATCTATCCCCCTAGGAGCATGCGCATAATACTTTGCTTTGATAACTTCTAGATTTTTGCAATAAGTATATGAGCTCTTTATGACTAATGTTGAGTCCATGTATTATACACACTTTCCTTCCTTCCACCATTGCTAGCCTCTCTAATACCGCGCACTTTTCGCCGGTAGCATACACCCACCAAATACCTTCCTCAAAATAGCCACCATACCTACCTATCATGGCATTTCCATAGCCATTCCGAGATATATTGCCATGCAACTTTCCACCGTTCCGTTTATTACGACACATTCCATCATTGTCATATTGCTAGCATGATCATGTAGTTGACATCGTATTTGTGGCAAAGCCACCGTTCATAATTCTTTCATACATGTCACTCTTGATTCATTGCATATCCCGGTACACCACCGGAGGCATTCATATAGAGTCATATTTTGTTCTAAGAATCGAGTTGTAATTCATGAATTGTAAGTAAATAAAGTGTGATGATCATCATTATTAGAGCATTGTCCTAGTGAGGAAAGGATGATGGAGACTATGATTCCCCCACAAGTCGGGATGAGACTCCGGACAAAAAAAAGAGGCCATAAAAAAAGAGAAAGGCCCAAATAAAAAAATGAGAGAAAAAGAGAGAAGGGACAATGTCACTATCCTTTACCACACTTGTGCTTCAAAGTAGCACCATGATCTTCATGATAGAGAGTCACGCATTATGTCACTTTCATATACTAGTGGGAATTTTCCATTATAGAACTTGGCTTGTATATTCCTGTGATGGGCTTCCTCAAAATGCCCTAGGTCTTCGTGAGCAAGCGAGTTGGATGCACACCCACTTAGTTTCTTTTGAGCTTTCATATACTTATAGCTCTAGTGCATCCGTTGCATGGCAATCCCTACTCACTCACATTGATATCTATTGATGGGCATCTCCATAGCCCGTTAATACGCCTAGTTGATGTGAGACTATCTTCTCCCTTTTTGTCTTCTCCACAACCACCATTCTATTCCACCTATAGTGCTATATCCATGGCTCACGCTCATGTATAGCGTGAAGATCGAAAAAGTTTTGAAAATGTCAAAAGTATGAAACAATTGCTTGGCTTGTCATCGGTGTTGTGCATGATTTAAATACTTTGTGTGGTGAAGATAGAGCATAGCCAGACTAAATGATTTTGTAGGGATAGCTTTCTTTGGCCATGATATTTTGAGAAGACATAATTGCTTTGTTAGTATGCTTGAAGTATTATTATTTTTATATCAATATGAACTTTGTCTTGAATCTTTCAAATCTGAATATTCATACCACAATTAAGAAGATTTACATTGAAATTATGCGAAGTAGCACTCCGCATTAAAAATTCTGTTTTTATCATTTACCTACTCGAGGACGAGCAGGAATTAAGCTTGGGGATGCTTGATACGTCTCCAACGTATCTATAATTTGTGATTGCTCCATGCTATATTATCTACTATTTTAGACATTATTGGGCTTTACAATCCACTTTTATATTATTTTTGGGACTAACCTATTAACCGGAGGCCCAGCCCAGAATTGTTGTTTTTTGCCTGTTTTAGGGTTTCGAAGAAAAGGAATATCAAACGGAGTCCAAACGGAATGAAACCTTCGGAAACGTGATTCTCTCATCAGATAAGATCCAGGAGACTTGGACCCTCCATCAAGAAAGCCACGAGGTGGTCACGAGGGTAGGGGGCGCCCCCCTAGGGCGCACGCCCTGCCTCGTGGGCCCCTCAAAGCTCCACCGACGTACCACTTCCTCCTATATGTATCCACGTACCCCCAAACGGTCGGGGACGGAGCAAAAAACCTAATTCCACTAACGCAACTTTCTGTATCCACGAGATCCTATCTTGGGGCCTGTTCCGGAGCTCCGCCGGAGGGGGCATCGATCACGGGGGCTTCTACATCATCATCCAAGCCCCTCTGATGAAGTGTGAGTAGTTTACTTCAGACCTACGGGTCCATAGCTAGTAGCTAGATGGCTTCTTCTCTCTTTTTGGATCTCAATACAATGTTCTCCCCCTCTTTTGTGGAGATCTATTCGATGTAATATTCTTTTTGCGGTGTGTTTGTTGAGACTGATGAATTGTGGGTTTATGATCAACTCTATCTATGAATAATATTTGAATCTTCTATGAATTCTTTTATGTATGATTGGTTATCTTTGCAAGTCTCTTCGAATTATCAGTTTGGTTTGGCCTACTAGATTGGTTGTTCTTGCCATGGGAGAAGTGCTTAGCTTTGGGTTCAATCTTGCGGTGTCCTTTCCCAGTGACAGAAGGGGCAGCAAGGCACGTATTGTATTGTTGCCATCGAGGATAACAAGATGGGGTTTTTATCATATTGCATGAAACTATCCCTCTACATCATGTCATCTTGCTTAAGGTGTTACTCTGTTTTTAACTTAATACTCTAGATGCATGCTGGATAGCGGTCGATGAGTGGAGTAATAGTAGTAGATGCAGAATCGTTTCTTTCTACTTGTCTCGGACGTGATGCCTATATACATGATCATACCTAGATATTCTCATAACTATGCTCAATTCTGTCAAGTGCTCAACATTAATTTGTTCACCCACCGTAGAATACTTATGCTCTTGAGAGAAGCCACTAGTGAAACCTATGGCCCCCGGGTCTCTTTCTCATCATATCAATCTCCATCACTTTATTATTGCTTTGCTTTTGCTTTGCTTTTACTTTATTTACTTTGCATATTTATACCAAAAATATTATTTATCATCTCTATCAGATCTCACTTTACTAAGTGACCGTGAAGGGATTGACAACCCCTAAGCGCGTTGGTTGCGTTGAGCTATTGTTTTTGTGTAGATACGAGGGACTCGAGCGTAGCCTCCTACTAGATTGATTCCTTGGTTCTCAAAAACTAAGGTAAATACTTATGCTACTTTGCTGCATCGTCCCTTCCTCTTCGGGGAAATCCAACGCAGTGCTCAAGAGGTAGCAGGAAGACACCCAGCCGGAGTCTCAAGAACATAAGGAGTTGTGGGATGAGCTTCAACCGCCTTGCGGGAAGACGCCTTGCCTGTCCCTAATCCCGTTCCGGCTCCCGTCGCCCCGTCTGTGCCAGCGCCCATCCCTGTCGCGTTGATGGGCTGGGAGCCGCACATTGTCGCCGAGCTTGATGCCACGGGGTTCCACAAGGTCCCCGCCGACTTTCACGCGCCCGTGCACCTGACAAAGCATGCGCCTACGCATGCACTGCCGCGCACGCCTGTGCCGGTGCACGTGCACCTGCCAGTGCATGCGCCTGCGCGTGCACTGACGTGTGCATCCGTGCCAGTGCCCGTGCACCCGAATGTATCCGCGACGCCGTTGCCAGCACATGTCCCCGCGCGGGTGCCAGTGCCCCCCAGTGGCATGGATGGCCATCGTCGACTGCTTCCTTGCACCAATGCCAGTCGCCTCCTCCCGCCAGTTGACTCGCTCCTGGAGACTGAAGTCCAGAACATTGTGGCCTTCCTTGAATCTAGGGCCAACGTCCAGGAGTACGCCAACAATGGCGCAAGACGCCGTCGTCGCCGTGGCATTTTTCAGTGGCCCGACGACACAGAGCATGGCAGAGGAGCCGCTTCCCACCGCAAGACGCCCCCGCCGCCGCCTCATAATCTAAATTTTCCATGAAAAAATGTCCGGATTGCCATGCTTAAAATCTGAACGTTTATCATTTCTATTTATTTTAGATCGATCATCATATGAATGTAAAGTTGGAGTCAAACTGAATGAAATCTAAGGTTTGATCGATTGAATGTTCTGCTAGAGCCGTATCAAACTAAATATAAAACATCATCAAGCCACATGTTCCTTCTCATCCAACGACCTACACTGCTTCAATGTCGAACGCTCAACACGTTTAGCGTGCAGTTAATTTCATGCCAAAAATAGTGCTAATCACATAAGAACATGCAAATAATGTCCTACTTAATATCTGCATGCACTTAATATACTTCCAAATTAATGTGCATTACACGTACACATTGACTAGTACTACTAGTACGTGAAACTGGTGTCGTAACTTGTGAACGCGTCCATATATAGTCAACGGCAACATCGCCCGTGAGCTCTTCATGTTTGCTCCTAGGGGAGGAGAGAGAGAGCACACATGGAACCCACTAGTAAGTGAAGGCGAATAGTACGTGCTAACGAGCCGGTCCAACTAATGTACTAAAAATAATATTACATGTTATCCATTAAATAGGCTGTGGTAATATAAAAACATTATATGAACAAAGGGGGGGTACAACAATCATTCTTGTTCTACGTATGTTGCCTATTGACGTGCATTTTGAAGGCCCTGGTCGCATGTTCAATCCCCGTCCTTTATTTTTTTAATTTGTATATGGGTCCAAATTTGTCTCATGACAGGTGGGCCCCTTGGTGTGTAGTTTGTAGCACTTTAATTTGTGGGTCGAAATTTGTTCCATTCTAGGTGGACTATAGGTGTGTAGTTTTGTAGCTTATTTGTAATAATTAAAGAGAACAACAGAGTTTTTTGCAATAATACCATGGTGCGACATTGAAGGCGAGAAAGGACATGGGAGAGAGCGATGACCGAGCCAGAGGGAAATCAATTGGGGGAGGTGCGGGGGTTGCAACAGTGTTTGGAGTAGTTGTGGGCCTAATGCTATGAAAATATAATCTAAACCCACCGGAATAAATGCATGCACAAATTAATCCAAGGTTGGAGTCCCCCTTGCAATGTAAATAGCTCTGACTTTGCGAGGGATGGAGAGGTAGCTTCAATGTGTGGAAGATATGGCGTGAGAAAGCAAGGTCAATCGAGAGACATATAGATAGAGAGACAATGTGAGTGTGGTCTGACATTCATTGAAAAGATATATATGCTCTAGAGAGATATTGTCTGATTGAGCTTTTGGGAAGAGTGAGGGTTGTAAGATAGAGCTGGAGAGATGATCCAGTCACACACGTGTAGATATATTTTGTGCGTGGGAGGAAGCAAGGTCAATCAATTACATATCTAAAGGGAGAGAGATTGGGCGAGTGTGGGTCGTCATGCAGTCGAAAGGGTGAGACAGGTTGGAGAGAGTGACCTAGATAGACAATGTGAGTGAGAGAGTATACAATATGAATATGTCAAATTGGGCTCAAACATGGAGATATATCGTTTGTGTCCGAGAAAGAGCGAGGTCAATCGAGACATACACACACACACAGAGAGAGAGAGAGATTGAGCAAGCGTGGCCCGCCATGAGGTTGAAAGAGCGGGGAAGGCTTGGATGGACTGACCTAGATACACAATCTGCGTGAGAGAGTATAGAGTGTGTCGATCGAGGCCCAAACATGGAGATATATCATTTGTGTGTGAAAGAAAATGAGGCTAATCGAGACTTAGATAAAGAGAGCGAGATTGAGCGAGTGTGGACCGCCGTGCGGAAGAAAGGGTGAGACAGTCTCGAGGGAGTGACCTAGATAGACAACTTGCGTGCGTGTGCACGAGAGGTTGGGGGGCTAGATAGGCAATGCATGTATCTAGCGAGAGAGGGTGGGAGGGAGAGAGAGAGATCTCGGCATGGGGTGCAATGGCGGGTGTGTGAGGTAAATACATTTGGTAACAGAGTGTAAAAAGGGGGTTGTGTAGTTGAGAGAGTTAGAGATCGAAACATGGAGAGAAAGAATGAACGTGCGTTGGAAACCGATAGCTTCGTAATATGGTTACGAGAGGAAGATTGACCGATACAAGAAGTATGTAGTGTGTGTGCCGAGGGGTTGGGGTGGGGTGGGGCTAAAAACAACATTTGAATGTAGTTAGTACGAGACTTAATATCGATGTTTCAATTCGGTGTACACTGTAAGATTTGAACTAAGGACCATGCATATGGGTAATTATTTCGAATAAAGTTGACATTGACTCGATTGGTGTGCTATTTAATAGCAAGAGGCCAATGCGTTGCATCAAACATCAAGATGCATTTATACAAGTTGTTTATCTCATGGGGAACGAAGATGAATGAGGGAGGTCCTTATCTGGAAATGTGAAGAGGGGTGCAGGTATCTTTTTGCAAAATTGTCATAGTTTGCTTTCTATCCGTCAGATATAGATCGGACGGTCTATATTGCAGGATGGAAGGCACACCATCATCACCAACTCGATTTTTTTATAAGATAGCAAGATGCCCGTGCATTGCACGGAACATCAAGATACATTTTTTTACAAAACACTTGTTGATTGACCCATGCAAGAGTAATCCCATGTGTAAAAACTGATGATATCTCAAGAATTTTATCGGAAAAATGGTATCTCGAGAATTACATCAAAAAAATGATATCTCGAGAAAGATGAGAGATAAGGTGAGGAGGAGTGGGGCGTGGTGGTGACTGGTGGTCGGACTGGGCGGAGGCATGGGGATGGACGGCGCCGGCAGCGGCCACCATGCCAGATTGTTCCACAAACTTCCTTTTTTAATTGCTCAGCAATGAGGTTGTGGCAGATAAGGATGAACGAGGCAAGGCCTTATCTGTAAATGTGGAGAGAGGTTCGGGTTTTTTTGTAAAATTGTCATAGTTTGCTTTCTATCCATCAGATGTAGATCGGACGGTCTATATTACAAGATGGCCGGCACACCATCATCACCAACTCAGTTTTTTATAAAAGTAGATATTAGGTCATATGTTTGAATCCATCCAAAGTTTCTCACTACCATGGTGTTCAACATATACATATGAATTTGTATTAAAAAGTAGCCTGCATACCGTGAAATGTGAAATCCACATTAGAATTGGAGATCGCTATGTGACACACACTCTAATTCAAATAACTAATTATGTGACACACACTCTAATCCACGTTAGCGTGGATACCGTGGATATCGTTTCGATTTTTTTCAAATAACTGCTCATTAATTAATTTATAGTATCTCGTTTCAAATAACTAATTATTTGCAAGGAAAAACGGGTATGGTAATATATACAGATTCATTTGCAAATGAAAGAAGATTCGTTTGCATTCTCAAATGTAGGCAGACCAGGGTCGTGTCGTGGTGGTCGCGTGTGTCGTACAAACACTTAGCACCCAGCCACCAACCCCCTCCCTCCCCCCACCCCCAAAAAAGGACGACAAAATAAGTTCGCGCTTCCATGTTTCAGATTGAAATATCTGGCGGCCACAAGCAAAATCTCCCTTCTCCACCGTCCCCTTCCGTGCCCAGATTGGTCAAATCCCTAATTCGCCGCCAACCCAAGCAAAGTTCAAATCACCCCTCGTCTCGTATCTTTCCCCACCTCTATGCCGGATGACGACGACGAAGATGACAGTAGTGCTTCACCACCGCACCGAAGCTACCTCATCTACGCCCTCATCCACCGCACCGGGTGGTCCACCGATAATGTTGGCCGCTGCAACCGACGTGCCTCACAGACACCGACTTCCACCACATCAGGTGCGCTTCACCGACGCCGTCTCCCACCTCACCGGGGCTACTTCACCGAGCACACCGTCACATCTCCGGCCCCCGATGTCGTTGGGGCTTCACCAACAGTCTCGCCCACCGCATCATAGCACTCCGCTGCCACTCAAGATCTACATCCCTGTGCGGCTAGCAAACGCCAGCGCATCACCCTTAAAGGCTCTGAAATGACCCGCACTCTAGCTATGCGAGCATGCCCAAACACCGGCCCGAACTAGGTATCCACACGTCACTCCCTTGTGCACTATTCCGACGATGTTTGGATATCCTTTCACTGCTCTCTTAGCTTACACGCCGATGCAACTCTGACTTTAACTCTTATTTCTTTTGGAGATAGCATCTGAAACAAGCAAAACCATTTTTTAGCGAAGCATGACGACGCTACTGGATCTGGTACACATCCTGTACACCCGTATAACCTTGTAAGTATCTGTCCTCCGGTACAACAGCAAGGTCGATTCCTCTTATTTGACCATTCTTCGTGTCAAAAATGCAGAGGGGGGTGCAAGGAGCACAAGGCCTGCACATCCAAGCAAGTGGTAACATGGACTTGTACATGGAACATCCCAAGTGCAAGCAGAGCTATAGTGAGCCTGTACAACGAGCTAGCATAAGACCCTGCATTTCATTTAATTTGTACTGGCCTGCGTGTATGATTTGTGTGCAGTGGCGGATCCACAATTCAAGTTACTAGGGGCGAACATTTAACTTATAAATTACGAAGGCACTTGCACTCTGTAAATCAACATAACTTGAGAAATGTGAAGCTACCACTACTAGAAAAAAAGGCTGTTAGTGGCGCACCAGTTTTTGCTATTAATGGCGCACTATAGGTGCGCCACTATTTACACGTCACTAGTAACAAATAGTAATGGCGCATATTTGGTGCGCCATTACTATGCCTAGAAGTGCGTCATTACTATGGCGCACGACATAGAAATGCGCCATTACTAAAAAAAATTCAAAAAAAATTTAGAAATTTTTTTTCAATTTTTTTTCGTTTTTTTCTTAATCTCAGATCACTATGGATTAATCTCGGGCCAATATGCTTAATCTCGGGTCAAATCACACTCCGTGGTCAAACTTCCTGAAAGGTCACCCATTCTCACACTACTCCAGCCCAAGCACGCTTAACTTCTAAGTTCTATCCAACCCCAGCACCAGCTCACTTAACAGGCACTTTTTGATATATCTATCATATCAATCCTATTAAACCTTGTTGATGTCTAGGACTTTGTTCATGTTCAGGAGTGTGATGAAATTTTGAAAAAATATTTCAAACTTCTCGGTCATATTACGTATCATAATTTGAACATTTTTTCCAAAAAAAATTCGAAACCAATATTATTTTTCTGTTACTAGTGGCGCACCTAGCAAATGGTGCGCCATTACTAAGTTTGATTTTTTTTCCATTTTCCCACCTCTAGATCTTAAAAGCCCCGTATCTTTTATTCTGTTAGGTTTTGGGGTATTCTAAAAATCTTCAACGGGGTTCCCCCGATTGAATTCGGATGTAACTTTTTGAGTAGATGATTTTTCATTTAAAAAACTCCGAGTTTGTATGCAAAAGTTATGCCCATTTTACTAAATTCCAAAGAGATTTTGCAAATAAAGTCGAAATTCCTATTTGTAAATTTTCCCAACAACTAGACCCCATATCACATGGGAAACTTATTTTCTTTCATTTTCTTGACATTTCCATCATTTTCTTTTATTTTTTTAAAACTGAAAAGGCGGTCCACAGGGGGTGCATTTAGTAATGGCGCACCTTCACAAAGTGCGCCATTACTATGTGTATGACTTGGTCAAACCTTGGTCAAAGTTAGTAATGGCGCACTTTGTATAGGTGCCTCATTACTAAGTTTGACATAGTAATGGCGCACCTATGCAAAGTGCGCCATTACTAAGTTTGACCAAGGTTTGACCCAGTCATACACATAGTTATGGCGCACTTTGTAAAGGTGCGCCATTACTATGTCAAATCAGTAATGCCGCACCTATACAAAGTGCGCCATTACTATGTGTATGACTGGGTTAAACCTTGGTCAAACTTAGTAATGGCGCACTTTTCACCTCGTGTGCCATTACTGTTTTGGTTACTAATGCCGCACCTACACATGGTGCGCCATTACTATTTAGTAATGGCGCACCACATGTATAATGCGCCATTAGTGTCCATATTGGTTATAGCTGTTTTTCTAGTAGTGTACATGCACTTTGAAAACCAGCTAATGATCCAAAGTAGTTCATATTATAAAACACTAAATGATGTAAGCAACAAAAAGACAAAATGCAACATGGTGTACAAGGACTACTAACATGGTCTGTACCTGCTTGAATTATTCGTTCTCTGGCTGAAAATATCGAAGTGTAATTGCACCTATAACCAGTGCGCAAACTGCATATCAATATATCTATCCTGCACAAGTATGCCAATAGTTTCAAACAACAGATTAGAAAAGTATTTATGCTACGTTGTCATGATACGGGGACTTTCTGGTAGATGGCCTCAACGTTTCCTCAAGCCATGAAATTGTATTATAATTTGCTTCTCATCAATGCCTACAAATCTCTATGTCTCTCTCAACATAGGAGATCACCATTAGACACTAAATCCTTCAATGGGAGCTTGCAAAATGCTTGCATTAGATCCCACATTAGACACTATATGTTCATCACTAGGAGCATGTAAAATGTTTGGATCAAATCCTTCATTAGCAGTCTGTTCACTAGACACTTCAGGATCAAGAACAACATGAGCTTTTATGTTCGCATAGGAAACTTGATTAGATACATCAGATTTAGTCAGTTCAGTATTGATTGGGGGAGTTATAAGATAAGCAGAAATTGGTTTCTTCTCATAGATTCCCTACATACAAGAAGTTTTACAACACCGCCAGGTTTAACTATTGGCCAGACACTGAACAGTTGAATTAGATATAATCAGGGATGTGATGTACCTGCTCATTGCGCGTGTTGCTCTTGCAAGCTGGGACTGCCTGTTTGCACAAGCTCGATGCCATGCCCATGCTGCCACCGCTGCCTCCCACGCAGGCTACACCCAGGGTTGGATCTTCATCTTCTTGTCCTTCCATTCGCTTGAAGCCCGGTGACCGCCCTCCAACGAGGGCGCGAGGAAGTGTTGTGTTGGTCTGTCCAGCGGCGGCTAGGTTCGGAGCAAACCAAATTGGAGGCTGGAGCGAACGAATTGTGATTTTTCCTGTTGTCGATCGATATGGGAGGCGCTCGTTTGGGCTGCGAGCCTGCTATAGGGCTTGGCTTGCACTTACGTTATTGGCCATCCAAATTGAAACATTTTTCTTCATTTTTTACATTGCCTGCTCGTGCGTTGGGACGAACAAAACTAGCCTGGGCCAACCTGGACGACTCAAACTAGGTGCACACTTTCCAGCCACCCGAGGCGGACGCCCATACCAGCCCCTATGGTGGCGTCACCCCTTTTTGCGTGTATGATTGGGGTAGTGAAAAATATTCCAGTGGCGCTTTTGATTTACCCATAGAATGGTAGAATTGCTTGTTTCTATGAACTGAGTTCGCCAATAATGTGAAGGATGCCAATCTTTTCATCCTATTGTAGATTGCTTAGATATCGATATGTCAAATATAATCGTGTGAAATATACAGTAAAAGCCAGTATGATGTGTGTGGCTACAACTAGTCTGACTACACGTCCTTATATAACAGATCAAGGACGCACCATCTTACCAAATTAACCATTCGACTTACCAATGCAGTGTGGGGAAAAAGAAGTATTGGGAGTGCGTATCAAAGCAATTGATGCCATGGACTCCTTCATAGAACCTTGTAAGCGAAAAAGAAGTTGTAGTGTGCCTGTACAAAGATCTAGCGTAAGTTCAGTTAACTGCTTCTCAGAATTTTAGTTAGCCATTTATTGCAAAATTATTCAATTACGTTGCTTGGCTTAATTTAGTTTGCTACTGATTACATAATGCCATAGCTTGTTAATCTTATTATAGACTGCGCATATCTATGTGTTTGATACTTATTGTTAAGAATTACCTCTTTGGCTGAACTTAAATAGCTACTTAAGCACGTAGATAGCTGGTCATATGTAGTTCGAGGGTGCACCAGAATTCACATGTAATTTACATTCTGATACCCTATTTGTTTAAATGGTTTACTGTTATCACTTGTTCCATTAGTAATGTTTGCATGTTCATATATAGACAACTGTCAGGTTTATATGAGGGACACCGTCTTTTTAACTTATACATGTGTTGGAATCATTTTGCTTACGTCAAAGAAATTTACAAATGTCTGTGTTGCTGGTAAATGGTACCGACTTGTTACTTCAATCATAGTTCTAAAAATCTCTAGGCGTAAATTGTGTGTTTTGCCACCGCCTTGCGCTTTACTGACCAAAGCGTATGCTTATGCGCAATTATGTGCAGATTAAGCATAGTTATGTGCCATGCGCTTTGCCAACGCCTAGAGCATAGGCGTGCCTAAGTGCTCTCTTAGGTGCGCCTTTTTAAACTATGACTTTAATGTGTTGCCAAGAACATGTTAGTCTAGTTCATGTGTAATTAAATACGTTGCCAAAACTGGTTAGTTTTACTAGTTTGATGTTAGTTTCTTATGGCTCTTGCAAAACTTTATTTATTGATTGCTACCATTCAAGTTTGCAGGATCCAACTGAAATTCCATTGGCACAACAGGTATGTTTTCAGAAACTTCCATGTTTACCTGGTTTGCTGCTGTAACTTGTTGTAATCATCTTACCAACTTCAAGTTTTCATGATCCAATTGGAAGTCCAATTGCACAGCAGGTACATTTTCAAAAATATATTTGTGTAACAGGTTTGCTGATGTAACTTGTTGCTCTAATCAAGTTACTAACTACTCAACTTTACAGGATCCAAGAGAAACTCCAATGCCACAATAGGTTCCTTTTGCAAAACTTGTTTGTTTAACTACTTTGCTGCTGCACCCGCTTGCTCTAATCATCTTACTGGCTACTCAACTTTTCAGGATCCAAGAGAAACTCCAATGCCACAACAGATACCTTTTGGAAAACTTGTTTGTTTAACTGCTTTGCTGCTGCAACAACCGGTTACAATGATGTTGATAACTACTGTAACATCCGAAATTTTCAATTTGGAATGTTATACATTAGATCATCATGCATATCATATTTTGCTTTTGGTTTTGATCCTAGAAAATCCTAAGCAACTCAAGGACCCACGGAGAGAGTTGGGGATTTCGTTATTTACATATTTGAGTTTTCTCAAATTATGTAAACAGGATCATTTGATTTTATTTATTTTATCATCAATTATTTCTATTACAAAAATATGAGAGAGGGAATAAAATGAATTTCCCAAAATATAGAAATATTGAGGATTTAATAAAAAAATCAAATAAGATTTATTTCGGAGTTTTTCGGTATTTTTATTTGAATTTAGGAAAAATGCGTGTTTTTCAAAGTTATAGTTTGGGCCCAGATAAATGTTCACTTTATCGAGCTTGATTTTAGAAACCCGGGAAAATTTATTTCGTGATTTTTGGAGTCCGTTTAGTATTTCTTTTAATTTTCTTCCGAGCGGAATTATTTAAAAAAAACGGAACCGACTTTGTGCCGTACTCGGCCAGGACTCCGCCTGGCCGGGGCCTTTATAAGGCGCGCCCGAGGCCCGAGCCGAGCCAGCCCACCACCGCCGCCCTAACCCTAGCACGCCCCAGCCCCAGTCGCCGACGCCGCCGCCGCCGCCGGAGTTGCGCGCCGCCCGAGGTTCGCCGCCGCCTCATTTTCCGTGCTGTTTAAAAAAAATCGTCGTTTTTCTTTTTCATCGGATATTTCCGCGGTTATTTTCTGATCGCGATTTCTGATCCGATTTTCGTTTTGGTATAACTTTTCGCTCGTTTGTCGGAATCAGGCGATTCAAGCGCCTGGAGTTTCGTCTCGAAACCCTCTTTCCGAATAATCAACTTAAACATGTTTTTGCTACTGTAAAATTTGCCCTAGATCCAGATTACTAGAACGAAGTTGTTTTCTTTCGCCGTTTGATTTCTTTTGCTTCGTTCGATTTGATTCTTTTGCAAACCAGGGTTCTTAAGTTGAACTTTCTGGTTAGATCTTCTATTTGAGTTTTACCTGTGCATTAGATGAGTACTTATTGTATGCTTGTTGTTTGTCTGCGATAGAATACCCAGAGTGCGCCGCCTGTTATTTCGAATCTCTAGGTTTCGCGGATCACCAGCAAGGCAAGTAACACTTTGATCATACCTTTTCTACAACCCAGTTTTATTGCATTAGATCAATCCTCACACGTTGCATGATTAGGATCTAATTAAATTGTGGGATGGGAAGTAGATGACGTAGTACCTATTACCTGTTTATTATCAAACCTTTGGGAGTTACTTCTACGTTTGCTTATTATGCCATGCTATGCTAGTAGACGTGGATTGGGTGAGTGATATCCATGACAGATGTGAGATTGTTAATTAATGGTTTATCTAAGGTGGCAACCTAACACACATCTGGGTGGATTGAGGCACCTGGGGTTTCTAGGACTTGCCTGTTTTTCTTTTGGACCGCCACCCAGGCTCAAAGGGATCATGAGATTATTCATACTAGAAACTTCCGTGTGCAGCCACAAGCCATTATGGGCTCTAGCATAGTTGACTAAGTTGTGCGAACTCTTACAGTGGTAGACTAGCAGATGTAGGGGTTATAGGTGGTACGGTCTACCCGATCGTAAGGTGCTAGCGCTTCTGAAAGACTATGTCTCGGTCATCCGTTTCTCATACACCCTGTAGTGCGAGAAACCAAACGGAGGCGATCGTGTCTTGTGGGGAAAAGTGCGCAAACCTCTGCAGAGTGTAACAAACTAATCATGGTTAGCCGTGTCCCCGGTTATGGACATCTTGAGTATCTAGTACCTGGATTATCATGTGAATCTCAACATGTTACTCTAAATTAATTTTGTTGGGTTTTAATGATGTTACTTAATTGGGATTGAGAATGCTGTCAACCATTCTCAATGTTTAACAACCACCATGATAGTAATTAAATTTATTCCTTTGAAGTAGGGAAAAATTTGGCTTTACGCAAAAACTGTAACCATAGAGCTTTCCACCAGCCAAATATGCATATAGTATAGCTGTTGCATTCCATTACTCTCTATGTGTTACCTTGCCAGCATATTCCATGTGCTGACCCGTTTTCGGGCTGCAACGTTAATGTTGCAAACTTTTCAGACGACGATTAAGGAGTTTTTAGGTCGTGGTTCTATACTCAGTGATGCCGTTGGAGTTGATGGACTCACTTATCTTCCAAGCCTTCCGCTGTTATCGTTATTAGATGGCCTTAAGCCATATTTATTGTAATAAGTTCTCTTTTGAGACACTCAATGTAATAAGTGTGTGATTGCTACTCTGTTATAAATCCTCCGAGTACTGTGTGGTGTCAGCATTACTGATCCAGGGATGACACCGGAGCACAGAGATCAGACTGTTTGAGGTCTGGTCGCTACAGAGATGGTATCAGAGCACACGCTGACTATAGGACATGACCACTAAGCTAAAGACCTAGATCACTACTCACTCTCCTCTCTTCTGACTTCTCATCTTTTCTACTCTTTAGGATGGCGGATGCAAGGAACAAGTTCACCCAACCGGACGAAGATACACCCTTTGGACGCCACTTGAAGGAAGTCACTAGATACCTGAACATAGGAGTACCAAGCTTCACGGGAACCTACAACGCCACTTTACTTGAAGAAGAGTGCTGGATGATTCAAGTTCAAGTTCCAGGAAGGACGTTCATGCCAGTCACTGAGCCCATAGAGTTTTCTTTTGATGCACCAACTTGGAGTCTAGGAAAGAGCATGACAGCTCACATCGCCATGGGACGCATTGGAGAAGTCTACCGCAAGGATCTTAAGGATACTATCTACCAGAATTGTGGGCGCCGAGATGAACACTGGGAGATGATCAGCACCAGGAAAGATAGATCAATTGCAGCTTTTATTCAGGAGTTAAACCAGCACATTCGACGACAGGAGATTCAGATGTGCGCCGACATGATAGATCTGAAGAAGGCTAAGACTAGAATCAAGGAACTAGAGGAAGAACTCAAGGCTACACGTGAAGATTATGAAGAAGAAATTGAAGTATTGGTGGAGAAGAATGACGATCTGATCAAGAAGATTGGAATATTTATGGGAGGCCCAACACCAGTAGATGAAGACGAGGAACCCAAGGAGATTAGCCCGGAAGACTACATCATCATTGATGGCACCGACTCGGAACAAGATAGTAGCGATGATGACTATGTGGATGAAGCAGGAGCAGATATCATGGAGTCTACAACCGTAGAATATTTGTAGTAGACCACCTCATCAGTAGTAGTAGTCCACCATGTAAATATAGTACTCCAAGCACTTTTGCGATAGCTAGATCGATTGTATGTCCTTGTTTGATTGATTGAAGTGAATTGTTTGTTTTTGCCTCATGTGCATATGGGTAGTGTTTTCCCTTTAGACCCCCTCTATTCTTATATCTCATCTTTTCTAAACCCTCATATGCCTCCGAGACGTGACCCCGGACTTGCCTTTCCGCTGGAGCTCACCCAGTTGATCCAGCAGCAGAACACCTTGATGCAGTTGCTAGTTCAGAATCAGAATCAAGGGAACAACAACAACAACCCACCACCACCACCTGTTGACCACTTAGCCCATTTTCTTAGGCTGAATCCGCCGGTGTTTTCCAGTAGCACCGAGCCGATAGTAGCAGATGATTGGCTCCGCAAGATAGCTAGGGAGTTGACCACAGCAGGATGCAAAGATGTGGAGAAGGTTAAGTTTGACGCACATCAGTTAGAAGGACCCGCAGCATCTTGGTGGGAGAATTTCACAGCCACCTTCCCAGTCGACACTGTCACATGGGACCAGTTTCAGCAGGCTTTTCGTACTGCCCATGTTTCAGCAGGAGCAATGGCCATGAAGAAGCGTGAGTTTCGTAACTTGCGCCAAGGAGGACGGACAGTTGGCCAGTATGTGGAGGAGTTTAGTAAGTTAGCACGATATGCCCCAGATGACGTTGCTACAGATGCAGCTAAGCAGGAGAAATTCCTGGAAGGATTGAATGATGATTTGAGTATGCAGTTGATGGTAGCCACCTTCAACAACTACCAGGAGTTGGTAGATCGTGCTCTTATGATTGAAGGGAAGCAGCAGCAAATTGAGAACCGCAAGAGGAAGTATGGACAAGGAAAG
This sequence comes from Triticum urartu, assembly GCF_003073215.2. Lineage (NCBI taxonomy): Eukaryota > Viridiplantae > Streptophyta > Magnoliopsida > Poales > Poaceae > Triticum > Triticum urartu. Next base: position 329,107,179 of record NC_053023.1, on the reverse strand, counting down.
TATAATTCAGGAGCTCAGTAGAAGCCTCGTTTTACCCCTAGACTAGGAGGACATTTTCAGCATACCCATGGAGTAGGTAGCTCGCACAATCACAATGGCACCAAGAATGGTAATGGGAATGGAGGAAGCAACGGACAGAACCGTAACACCCCATCCACCCCAGCCAAGAAGGACTTGAGCCACGTCACTTGCTATAAGTGTTCGAAGCCAGGACATTATGCAAATGAATGTCCTGAAGGCCAAAATGGCAATGGAAGTTCTGGGAAGAAGCCGAACCCTTTCAACAGGGGACAGGTGAACCACGTTAGCGTGGAGGAGGTTGAAGCTCAGCCCGATGCAGTAATAGGTAAGTTTTTGGTTAAGTCATTTACTGCACTCGTTCTTTTTGATACTGGTGCATCGCATTCATACATATCAAGGGGATTTGTGGATAAGTATAACCTATCAACCCAAGCCCTTAGGTCACCCATGTTAGTAACCTCGCCAGGAGCAAAGTATGTGGCTAGCCTATGGTGTGATCAGTTACCATTAAGGATTGGTAACTATGTTTTTCCCTTAGACCTAATAGTATTGGAATCTCAAGGATTGGATCTGATATTACGCATGGATTGGTTATCAAAGTATGAAGGGAATATTGAGTGTGCTAGTAAACCAATTTTGCTTACCACACCAGAAGGGAGAAGGATCAAGTATGTATCCCGGCATGTACCAAAGAGGACACAAGTAAATTCCTTATCAGGAGTTGTGCAGGAGGAAGTACCAGTGGTAAAGGATTTTCCTGATGTATTTCCCGAAGAGTTGCCAGGCATGCCACCGGATAGAGACATTGAGTTTTTGATTGAGCTTTTGCCAGGCACTGGTCCAATATCGAAGAGACCATATAGGATGCCAGCAAAAGATTGGGTGGAAATTAAGAAGCAGCTTAAGGAGTTACTGGATAAAGGTTACATTCGACCAAGTTCTTCGCCTTGGGGATCACCAGTACTTCTAGTAGAGAAGAAGGATGGATCGTTAAGGATGGTTGTTCACTATCGAGGATTGAATGAAGTAACAATCAAGAACAAGTACCCGCTACCAATGATCAATGATCTGTTTGATCGATTGCAAGGAGCTAAAGTGTTTTCCAAGATCGATTTGCGATCAGGATACCATCAGTTGAAGATTCGAGAACAGGATATTCCGAAGACAGCTTTTACCACCAGGTATGGGCTGTATGAGTATACCGTTATGTCATTTGGACTGACTAACGCGCCTTCCTATTTTATGAACATGATGAACAAAGTGTTTATGGAGTTTTTGGATAAGTTCGTCATAGTGTTCATTGATGATATCCTGGTATATTCGAAGAATGAAGAGGAGCATAAGGAGCATTTGCGTTTGGTACTTGGAAAGCTCAGAGAACATCAATTATATGCCAAGTTCAGCAAATGTGAATTTTGGTTGAAGGAAGTAGGATTCCTTGGACATGTTATATCTAGAGAAGGTATAGCAGTAGATCCCGCTAAAGTTGAAACCATGACCAAGTGGGAAGCCCCAACTACCGTTGGAGAGATCCGGAGTTTTCTTGGACTCGCAGGATACTACCGGAGGTTTATTGAGAATTTCTCAAGGATTGCGAAGCCTATGACGGAGTTGTTGAAGAAGGATACTAAGTTCAAATGGACTGATGAGTGTGAGGCAAGTTTTCAGGAATTGAAGAAACGTTTGGTTACCTCACTAGTGTTGATTTTGCCAGATCAAACCAAGGACTATGAGGTGTATTGCGACGCTTCACGTCGAGGACTTGGAGCAGTGCTTATGCAGGAAGGGAGAGTTGTTTCGTATGCTTCACGACAACTGAAGCCTCACGAATTGAATTATGCTACGCATGATTTGGAGTTAGCAGCCGTAGTGCATGCATTGAAGACATGGAGACATTTCCTCATTGGAAATCATTGTGAGGTGTACACGGATCATAAGAGTCTGAAGTACATTTTCACGCAGAAGGAGTTGAACCTCAGACAAAGGAGATGGTTGGAGCTCATCAAGGATTATGATATGAAATTACATTACCATCCCGGAAAAGCTAATGTAGTAGCTGATGCATTAAGCCGCAAGAGCCATGTCAATAGGTTAATGACGGGAGAAATACCCAAGGAGTTAGCAGAAAATCTTCGTGAGCTATGTTTAGAAATAGTTCCGAGAGGCTATGTAGCAACGTTGGAAATTTAGTCAACTTTGATGGACAGAATCAGAGAAGCTCAGAAAACTGACAAAGAGATTGCCGTTATAAAGGAGAAACTGAGCAAGGGAAAAGCTAAAGGATTTCGTGAGGATGAGCAAGACACCCTATGGTTTGAAGACCGTGTTTACGTGCCCAATGACCCGGAGATCAGAAAGTTGATTCTGCAAGAGGAACATGATTCACCGTATTCGATTCACCCAGGAAATACCAAGATGTATTTGGATTTGAAGGATATTTTCTGGTGGACCGGAATGAAAAAGGATATTGCAGAGTATGTAGCAGTTTGTGACGTATGTCAGAGAGTAAAGGCAGAGCATCAGAAGCCAGCAGGATTGTTGCAACCATTGCCGATACCCGAATGGAAATGGGATAAGCTAGGCATGGATTTTATCACAGGATTACCAAGGACTCGTTTAGGCTATGACTCGATTTGGGTCGTAGTTGATCGATTGACGAAGGTAGCTCATTTCATCCCAGTAAAGACCACTTACACCAGTGCTAAGTTGGCAAAGATATACATGACCAGGATCGTATGTTTGCATGGAGTTCCGAGGAGCATAGTATCAGATAGAGGAACCCAGTTTACCTCAAAGTTCTGGAAGCAGTTGCATGAGACTTTGGGTACTAGGTTAGAATTTAGTACAGCTTTTCATCCGCAGACAGATGGACAGACTGAGAGAGTCAATCAGATTTTGGAGGATATGCTCAGAGCTTGTGCGCTAGATTATGGATCTAGTTGGGACGATAATTTGCCATATGCAGAGTTCTCTTACAATAGTAGCTATCAGACCAGTTTGAAGATGGCCCCTTTCGAGGCTTTGTACGGAAGGAGGTGCAGGACACCGTTGTCATGGGACGAAGTTGGAGACCGACAGTTGTTTGGACCAGATTTGATTAAGGAGTCTGAACAGAAGGTGAAGTTGATTCGCGATAGGCTCAAGGTAGCCCAGTCCAGGCAGAAGAGCTACACAGATTCTAAACGCAAGGAGACAGTTTACGAAGTCGGAGATAGAGCTTATCTTCGAGTATCCCCACTTCGAGGGATTAAGTGCTTTGGAGTTAAGGGGAAGTTAGCGCCACGATTTGTAGGACCATATCGAGTTTTGGAGCGTATGGGAGAAGTGGCTTACAAGTTGGAATTGCCAGAAGGATTAACAGGAGTTCATGATGTGTTTCACGTTTCTCAATTGAAGAAGTGTCACGCGGAGATGGCTGACATACCTTTGAGAGACACAGTGCCATTGGAAGCAATTCAGTTGGATAACAATTTGACCTATGAGGAGAAACCAGTCAAGATTCTTGAGTTTGCCAGCCGAGTTACTCGTAGCAAGGTTATCAAGTTTTGCAAAGTTCAGTGGAGCCACCACACGGAGGATGAAGCCACCTGGGAGCGAGAGGAAGATTTGCTCAAAGACCACCCTCACCTATTTTCTAGCCAACTCGAATCTCGAGGGCGAGATTCATCTTAAGGGGGTAGGTTTGTAACATCCCAAATTTTCAATTTGGAATGTTATACATTAGATCATCATGCATATCATATTTTTCTTTTGGTTTTGATCCTAGAAAATCCTAAGCAACTCAAGGACCCACGGAGAGAGTTGGGGATTTCGTTATTTACATATTTGAGTTTTCTCAAATTATGTAAACAGGATCATTTGATTTTATTTATTTTATCATCAATTATTTCTATTACAAAAATATGAGAGAGGGAATAGAATGACTTTCCCAAAATATAGAAATATTGAGGATTTAATAAAAAAAATCAAATAATATTTATTTCGGAGTTTTTCGGTATTTTTATTTGAATTTAGGAAAAATGCGTGTTTTTCAAATTGTAGTTTGGGCCCAGATAAATGTTCACTTTATCGGGCTTTATTTTAGAAACCCGGGAAAATTTATTTCGTGATTTTTGGAGTCCGTTTAGTATTTCTTTTTATTTTTCTTCCGAGCGGAATTATTTAAAAAAAACGCGGAACCGACTTTGGGCCGTACTCGGCCAGGACTCCGCCTGGCCGGGGCCTTTATAAGGCGCGCCCGAGGCCCGAGCCGAGCCAGCCCACCACCGCCGCCCTAACCCTAGCGCGCCCCAGCCCCAGCCGCCGCCGCCGCCGGAGTTGCGCGCCGCCCGAGGTTCGCCGCCGCCTCGTTTTCCGTGCTGTTTTAAAAAAAATTCGTCGTTTTTCTTTTTCATCGGATTTTTCCGCGGTTATTTTCTGATCGCGATTTCTGATCCGATTTTCATTTTGGTATAACTTTTCGCTCGTTTGTCGGAATCAGGCGATTCAAGCGCCTGGAGTTTCGTCTCGAAACCCTCTTTCTGAATAACCAACTTAAACATGTTTTTGCTACTGTAAAATTTGCCCTAGATCCAGATTACTAGAACGAAGTTGTTTTCTTTCGCCGTTGGATTTCTTTTGCTTCGTTCGATTTGATTCTTTTGCAAACCAGGGTTCTTAAGTTGAACTTTCTGGTTAGATCTTCTATTTGAGTTTTACCTGTGCATTAGATGAGTACTTATTGTATGCTTGTTGTTTGTTTGCGATAGAATACCCGGAGTGCGCCGCCTGTTATTTCAAATCTCTAGGTTTCGCGGATCATCAGCAAGGCAAGTAACACTTTGATCATACCTTTTCTACAACCCAGTTTTATTGCATTAGATCAATCCTCACACGTTGCATGATTAGGATCTAATTAAATTGTGGGATGGGAAGTAGATGAGGTAGTACCTATTACCTGTTTATTATCAAACCTTTGGGAGTTACTTCTACGTTTGCTTATTATGCCATGCTATGCCAGTAGACGTGGATTGGGTGAGTGATATCCATGACAGATGTGAGATTGTTAATTAATGGTTTATCTAAGGTGGCAACCTAACACACATCTGGGTGGATTGATGCACCTGGGGTTTCCAGGACTTGCTTGTTTTTCTTTTGGACCGCCACCCAGGCTCAAAGGGATCATGAGATTATTCATACTAGAAACTTCCGTGTGCAGCCACAAGCCATTATGGGCTCTGGCATAGTTGACTAAGTTGTGCGAACACTTACAGTGGTAGACTAGCAGATGTAGGGGATGTAGGTGGTACGGTCTACCCGATCGTAAGGTGCTAGCGCTTCTGAAAGACTATGTCTCGGTCATCCGTTTCTCAAACACCCTGTAGTGCGAGAAACCAAACGGAGGCGATCGTGTCTTGTGGGGAAAAGTGCGCAAACCTCTGCAGAGTGTAACAAACTAATCATGGTTAGCCGTGTCCCCGGTTATGGACATCTTGAGTATCTAGTACCTGGATTATCATGTGAATCTCAACATGTTACCCTAAATTAATTTTGTTGGGTTTTAATGATGTTACTTAATTGGGATTGAGAATGCTGTCAACCATTCTCAATGTATAACAACCACCATGATAGTAATTAAATTTATTCCTTTGAAGTAGGGAAAAATTGGCTTTACGCAAAAACTGTAACCATAGAGCTTTCCACCAGCCAAATATGCATATAGTATAGCTGTTGCATTCCATTACTCTCTATGTGTTACCTTGCCAGCATATTCCATGTGCTGACCCGTTTTCGGGCTGCAACGTTAATGTTGCAAACTTTTCAGACGACGATTAAGGAGTTTTTAGGTCGTGGTTCTATACTCAGTGATGCCGTTGGAGTTGATGGACTCACTTATCTTCCAAGCCTTCCGCTGTTATCGTTATTAGATGGCCTTAAGCCATATTTATTGTAATAAGTTCTCTTTTGAGACACTCGATGTAATAAGTGTGTGATTGCTACTCTGTTATAAATCCTCCGAGTACTGTGTGGTGTCAGCATTACTGATCCAGGGATGACACCGGAGCACAGAGATCAGACTGTTTGAGGTCTGGTCGCTAAAACTACTTTTCAGCATCCAATTGAAACTCTTTAATTCCTTGTTTGTTTAACTTGTTTGCTGTTACAACTCCCAGTTGAGATGTTTTGCTAACTTCAACTTTTTGGAATCCAATCGGAACTTTAATGGAAAAACAGGTTAGCCCAAGATCAAAGAGCGAGGTCCCCATGGAAGGAAGCGAATAATCATAGCAAGCTAAAACTAGCATATGCAAGGAAGCGGAAAGAAATAATAGCAATCTCAACATAACGATAGGTAATCTAGTAACATGAAAATTTCTACAACCATATTTACCTCTCTCATAATAATTACATGTAGGATCATAAGCAAATTCAACAATATAGCTATCACCAAACACATTCTTAACACTATCCACATGTATGCAAAGTCGACACTCTTCCAAAATAGTGGGATTAACATTAACTAAAGTCATGACCTCTCCAAACCCACTTTTATCAAAAACTTCCTAAGATTGAACATTCTCCAAATATGTGGGATCTAAAGTTGACACTCTTACAAACCCACTTTCAATAATATTGCAAACACCATTATCAATCTCATATTCATCATGGGGCTTAAATAAATTTTCAAGATCAAAAGAAGTATCACCCCAATCTTGATCATTGCAACAAATAGTAGTCATAGCAAAACTAGCATCCCCAAGCTTGAGGTTTTGCATATCATTGACACAATTGGCATTAAGATAATTTATGATAACATCATTGCAATCATGTGTTTCATCGAAGGAACTATCCAGTAGGGGTGCAATAGCAACGATCTCATGTTTAACATAAGGAACTATAACAAACTCATCTTCATAAATATTGGCATCATGGCCACAAGAATAGAAAGCATCATGTTCATCAAGGGATATTTCAATCAAATCATCTGAATCATAATTATCTATAGATTCCTGCATATCATTATTTTCTTTCGAAGCAATGGTCATTTTTTAATAAATTCTTTGACATAGACATTATGAGCATAGTTTTCATAGCAATATTTAAGTATGTCAAAATTTTCAGATTCGTAGAGAGTAATATCATACTTTTCAATCAAAGAAGCAACTTCATAAGCACCCTTAAAAGCAACAGATTCTTCAATCTGTTCGATATTGTAGTAATTATAAACACCCTTTGCATAAGAAGATAAGATTTCATTGTGAGTCACTATAAACACCCTTTGCAACAAGTAAGATCACAAATTTCACAAAGATTCCAAGCATAACATAGCAATCTGTTCATTTGATCCCATAAGTGTCTCCCTTTTTCAGACAAACGGTGAAGCACAAAACGAGCATGCTCATCTAAAGATTTCCCATCGACTAGGCTAGTTGGGGTTTCAGCATGAGCGCATAAGGACTGAAGATGATCCCAATAGAACGCTTTAAGTGGATCCATATCAATAGATTTTTAGCGAGCAAAGATGCAAGCAAATAGAAGGCACGTGGAAACACAAACAAAAAGACATACGGGAAGAAGGCAAAGAAAAGGCAAAGGCAAAGGTGAAGAGGGGGAGATGAAAACGAGAGGCAAATGGCAAATAATGTAATGTGAGGGATAAGAGTATGTGATGGGTACTTGGTATGTCTTGACTTGTGCGTAGACTCCCCGGCAACGGCGCCAGAAATCCTTCTTGCTACCTCTTGAGCACTACATTGGTTTTCCCTCGAAGAGGAAAGGGTGATGCAGCAAAGTAGCGTAAGTATTTCCCTCAGTTTTTGAGAGCCGAGGTATCAATCCAGTAGGAGGCCACGCTCAAGTCCCTTGCACCTACACAAACAAATAAGAACCTTGCAACCAACGCGATAAAGGGGTTGTCAATCCCTTCACGACCACGTGCAAAAGTGAGATCTCATAGAGAAGATACGATAATATTTTTGGTATTTTTATGATAAAGACTAAAAGTAAAGAAAGCAAAATAAATGGCGCAAGAAATAGCTTGTTGACGGGAGATTAATATGATGGAAAATAGACCCGGGGGCATAGGTTTCACTAGTGGCTTCTCTCAAGATAGCATAAGTATTACGGTGGGTAAACAAATCATTGTCGAACAATTGATAGAATTGAGCATAGTTATGAGAATATCTAGGTGTGATCATGTATATAGGCATCACGTCCATGACAAGTAGACCAACTCCTACCTGCATCTACTACTATTACTCCACACATCGACCGCTATCCAGCATGCATCTAGAGTATTAAGTTCATAATAACGGAGTAACGCTTTAAGCAAAATGACATAACTCATGCAATATGATATAAACCCCATCTTTTTATCCTTGATGGCAACAATACAATACGTGGCATTTACCATACTGTCACTAGGATCGAGCATCGCAAGATTGAACCCAAAGCTAAGCACTTCTCCCATTGCAAGAAAGATCAATCTAGTAGGCCAAACCAAACTGAAAATTCGAAGAGACTTGACAAGATAACCAATCATACATAAACGAATTCAGAGAAGATTCTAATATTGTTCATAGATATTCTTGATTATAAACCCACAATTCATCGGATCTCGACAAACATGCCGCAAAAGAAGATTACATCGAGTAGATCTCCAAGAGAACCGAGGAGAACTTTGTATTGATATCCAAAGAGAGAGAAGAAGTCATCTAGCTAATAATTATGGACTCGAAGGTCTGTGGTAAACTACTCACACATCATCGGAGAGGCTAGGGTGTTGATGTAGAAGCCCTCCATGATCAATGCCCCCTCCGGCGGAGCGCCGGAAAAGGCCCCAAGATGGGATCTCACGGGTACAGAAGGTTGTGGCGGTGGAATTAGGTTTTCGTGGTGCCCCTCGATGGTTTGGTGGTATGTAGGTATATATAGGATGAAGAAGTAGGTCGGTGGAGCCACGAGGGGCCCACAAGGGTGGAGGGCGCGCCCAGGGGGTAGGTGTGTCCCCCTGCCTCGTGGCCTCCTTGTTGATTGCTTGACTTCCAGTCCAAGTCCTCTGGGTCACGTTTGTTCCAAAAATCACGCTCCCAAAGGTTTCATTCCGTTTGGACTCCGTTTGATATTTATTATTTTTCCGCGAAACACTGAAATAGGCAAAAAACAACAATTTGGGATGGGCCTCCGGTTAATAGGTTAGTCCCAAAAATAATATAAAAGTGTATAAATAAGCCCATTAAACATCCAAAACAGAATATATAATAGCATGGAACAATAAAAAATTATAGATACGTTGGAGACGTATCATTCATGTAGTCGAACAAACCATTTGTTTTAGAGATCATGTAATATTTTTTGTTTTTTGGTTTGTAATTTTATTTGAGCACATGTTCATATTAATTGGTAAGACTCAGAGACATTTCATTTTGATTGCTGTGCCAGACCTATAAATATGCCAATCAGGCTTAATGTGCATCGGCAATAATAGCAGTATAGATGGACCATAAGTGGCACGCATCCGAAAGGGCCAAGATGTTGTACTAGCTTCGCTAGAAAAAGGATGCTCTTCTAGCAAAAAAAATACAGCATCCTGGCTTATGTATGTTAGTTGATATTATTGATCCATATCTATAAGTGTTTATATGTCTGTTAGTTTTGTACATTCTTGGTTGATTGACTCGTATTGGAATCTTGATACATAGCTTGTGTACATATCTAAATGGGAGTACACATTATGCTGCATGTGACATTTGAGTTGGACATAAAGTGTTCCAAATATTTGAATTCACCTTAAACTGGATTCTAGCTTGTGAATTCGAGTATCAGCATTTGTAAATCATATTCATATATGACAGTGGAATACATCTTTGTCGTGCTTTTGAAGATATATAAAAACACATAGAATGATTTATAAAGATTCATATAGGAATACAAAATGGATTTGAATTTAGTTGCCAGGGTAAATGTGGATGCTTATTGTACCAAAATTCGAAAGAAGCGGCAAAATGTCCACTCCCACGCCAGCTTCCCGAAGCCAAGTGTTTGGGAGATGGAAATTATTGTCTACCCCTTACACGGACAATCCATCGGGTAGGTTAGTAACTTCAATTAGAGGTGACAAGACCACCTCTGGCTCCTTCCGACATGGTTTGCGCCAAACATTGGCGGCAAAACACATTTGATTCAAGCTCGTCCGAAAGATCTTTGTTTCTCCCTCCATTTCCCCATTGATACATGGTGGGCGGAAAAACAAACTCTCCTCGGCCAAAATCGATGTAGGCAATTATTTTGAATAGGGGCAGGTTTGTAACTTCACTCAGATGTGACACAACCGCCCTACCCGTCAGCCCCGTTCATACACCGTGGGAAACAACCATGGGCGCCAAAACACCCTCTCCTCGCCAGAAATCGCTCTGGGAAAATATTGGCGAGATGCGAGATTACCGTTCTATCCCCAACCGACAGGATGTCCAAATTTTAAACGGGGGCTAAGTTCGTAACTTTCCCATATTTCAGATAGGTGCGTCCCAAAAACATGGTTCCCCGTACCTCTACTTCAATTTTCCTATGCATACACCGTCCATGCTAGAACACCATCCCCACACCAGCCTCCTCTGTCCGCCACCCCATCCATCGCCGCCGTCCTCCACCCCATCCATCGCCACCGTCCTCCACCATGCCGGAGCGCCTACCAAGACTGTGTCATGGACTGCTAGAGATGGACGTTTCTCATTCATGGCGATGGACCAAGAGCCTTGCATCGCGCCCTCTCGCTTCATCGGCGCCGTCGTCCTCTTTTTCGGGGCCGCTCACACGACCTTCTCTTCCACCGCAACGGGACTTATCCCCTGATGCACCCGTCTACGCTCGCAGATCTGCTTCAAGGCCACCGACAGCCATCGCACCCCGATGCCTACACGGCGCCGCAAGAGAGGTGGTACTTCGTATCTCCTCAACCTTTTGATCTCAACTAGAAAATAGATTGTAACTTGGTTACTATACTTTCTTTTCAGCTCTTAGAATTTAGTTCTTAATTCGAAGTAAACAGTGGATGCTAAATATCATTTCTCTGGTTTGCAGCTTTAAATCTGCCATGGCACAGTCATAATAGGGTTTAGTTGATCATGCTTAGGGTTTAATTGATCATGTTGGTTCCGTGGTGGTTTCTCTCATAGAAATCGGAGGGGAAACCCACTTTTGTTCAAAAAAATTGCTAGCAGAAGAACACTCGGGTGTGTATCTCTACAAGGTGCCCACGGTGGGCTGCGGCCCACCCTGGGATTTTGGGTCGGCCCAGGCCCCGATTCCCCTCTGTTCTGCTGCGGTCTTCCGATCTCCATTCGCCCCCACCCGCCTGCCTCACCGGCGACTTGATATCCCCGGACGGCATGACTCTAGGAGGAGACGCCGGACTAACCGGAGGTCAGGAGCCGCTCGCCCAACAGCGTCATCGCTGCCCAAGCGCGCTGCCGTGCCTACCTTCCCAGTCCATTCAGGGCTCAGGCATGCAACACCCACTAAGCTAACCCGATTTATCCTGAGATTCATCCTCAACACTCAGCAGCCACTCCTCATCACCCATTTTCTAATTGATTGATTACTCATTAGGCAGGACTGTCATTAGGGTTTGTTGTGTGCTGAGCGCTACCTACACTTAATGGTTCAGATGTATTTCAGTAATCTTTAGTACCTGTAAAGTTCACAGGGTTTCAAAATTCTGTCCCTAGGAACAGACACTAGTCATTTTTGATTGTTGGTCGTAGTGACATTGACCCAGATTACTACTGTAGGCCAGGTTTGTTGACAATTTTACTTGTCTTTCTTACTCATTCGATATGATATCCAATTATTCACGTCGATTAGGTGCAAACAATAGGTGCTGGACAAACTTCTTGATTCAGATTTTGGACGGTCTCTTACTGCAGTTACAGTTCAGCATACTTGTCCTAGTAAGCTCACAAGTAAATGATTGATTCACTACATCTATGCTTGCCTTGTCATATTTGTTGTCAATATTCTTTTAGGGTGGACCATCCTTTTTCAAAATACTGGAACCGTAGACATGAGTGAATAGTATTTCTCTTTGTGATCTCTTCCATCATGTGTGGGCAACGAACACTGCATTGTATAGAAACACTACTGGAATCAGCTTCGTTGCCGTCTGCCATGGCGGACGGCAAAGGCATACATGACAGACGGCAAACTGTCTGTCTGAACAAGTGCCGTCAAAGGCCTTCTTTGCCGTCTGGTTCTTAGAAACGGATGGCAAAGGATTGTGCCGTCCGCTGTCTGAGGCCAGCAGACGGCAAAGATCATGGACGGCAGTGGGGTGGGGTGAGAGCCGTTAGGGGCTTAATGACACTCTTTGTCATCCGCCAGTGGACGGCAAAGAGGCAAAGCTCTTTGGCGTCTACTGACAGACGACAAAGACCTCAGCTCGGCCAGCACTGAGAAGCTGCCATGTGGCCAGCTATGTCGTCCCCTGGCTGACGGCAAAGAGGTTTGAATCTTTGCCATCTGCTAGTGGACGGCATAGCTGGCCCTGTTTGCCAGTCCTATTTGGTCTCTTTGACAACAAAGATTCGAAGGTCTTTGTCGTCCGCTGGCAGACGGCAAAGTGACCAAATAGGCAGCCCGTGTTCCCAGTTTCTACAGGTAACTGCCACGTGTCCTCTTTGTCATCCGCTAGCAGACGGCAAAGAGGCTATATATCCACTGTTTTTATTTGAATCCATTTAGTTTGACAGGATTTCACACACAGATATACATGCATACATATCCAACAACATATAACAGCATGTCCAACAACATATTTCATCAAATCCAACATATATATCCAACAACATATAACAGCATGTCCAACAACATATTTCATCAAATCCAACATATATATCCAACAACATAGTTCAACAAAGTCCAACATATCCATATATACATACATAACCAGAAACAAGTTTCCAACAACATATCCATATAGACATACATATACAAACAAGTTTTCACAAACAACAAGGAAGCACCAGAAGAATAGAACACTCCATGAATCCAAGCTTCCTCATGTAAAGCAAATCTGCAAATTGGGAAAGATGAAAGTTAGAAGAAGAAGACTCGCTAGAAGATAAGGAAGAGGAGAAAAAGAAGTAGAAGAATTTATCTTCTCTTTCTTTCTCTCCTATCCTATTATTTATCTTCTTCTTTTCTAACTAATGTAGGCAAAAATGCCATTTTTGGGCTAAGGTAGGTAAAAATGCTAAGTGTGTTGGTCAATTTAGAGCTAAGCTAGGTAAATAGGTCATTTTGGAGCTAACATAGGTTAAATGGATCATATTGGAGCTAACCAAGCTAAACTTGGTCATTTTTAAGCTAACCTAGCTAATTATGCCATTTTTGACCTAACTAAGCTTATTGTGTCATTTTAGAGGACAACAAGCTAAGTATATGACATTTATGAGGTTAGCAAGGTTATTATGCCATTTACGAATAAAAACAAGTAAGAGGAGGAAAAGAAGAAGAATAATAAGAAGAAGAATAATAAGAAAAGAAGAAGTCTTTCTTCTTCTTCTTTTCTTCCTATTCCTTCTTTCCTTCATCTTCCTTGATTTTCTTCATCTTATTATGTCATTTGTGGACTAAATAAGCTAAATTATGTCAAAAATGGACTAAACAGGCTAAATAAGAAGAAAAATATCGTTATCACAGAGGTGTACGATTGGTCGGGGCTACGCCAGTGGCAGATGGAGGTGAAGGACCGATCGGGGTTCCGCCATTAGCAGAGGCAGAAGGATTGGTCGATGCTTGTCGGGAGCCATGCTACACCAAAGATCATTTCCGATAATGTCTCGCTAGCATGATGCAAACTAAAATGTGAATACTAGTAACTAACGACCTTTCAAATCAAACTTACCGTGGTCGCCAGAGCAATCTGGGGCATCGGCGAAGGGGGCTGACCATTTTTCTCGCACATGGTCTGCACATTTGGTTCTCACGAGTCAGTCATATTAGTTAGTAATGCAAACATTATGTGCATGATTGGGCTAATATGTGTAGCGACCCGACCTCACGCGGTCAAGTCTCTATGTTCAGTGTCATCCCTGGATCGGTAATGCTGACACACACAGTACTCGAAGGATTTATAAAAGAGTAGCAATCACACATTTATTACATCGAATGTCTCAAGAGAGAACTTATTACAATAAATGTGGCTTAAGGCCATCTAAATAAGATAGCATCGGAAAACTTGGAAGATAAAGTGAGTCCATCAACTCTAATGGCATAGCTGAGTGCATGAAAAACGACCTATCACATCTTACTCCTCGCCTGAAAAGTCTACAACATCATAAGTTGCAGCCCAAAAACGGGTCAACACATGGAATATGCTGGCAATATAACACAGTAGAGCAATGAACATGTAAATGCTATCACTACATGAATATTTGGCTGGTGGAGGCTCTATGGTTATAATGTTGTTGCGAAAAGCCAATTTTTCCCTACAACAAAGGATATACTTTATTTAACTATCATGGTGGTTGAAACATTGATAATGGTACCCCCATCTCAATCCCAATTAAAAGTAATTATCAACCCAACAAATTAATTTAGAGTGATGAGATCCATATGATAATCCAAGGACCAGATACTCAAGTTGTCCATAACCGGGGACACGGCTAATCATGATTAGTTTGTACACTCTGCAGAGGTTTGCGCACTTTTCCCCACAAGACTCGATCTCCTCCGTTGGATTTCTCGCACTAAATGGTGTTTGAGAAACGGATAGCCGAGACACAGTCTTTCAGAAGCATTAACTCTAACCCCGGGTAGACAGTACCAACCTACATCCCCTACATCTGCTAGCCTACCATTGGAAGAGGTCATGCAACCTACTCAACTAGGCTTGAGCCCATAATAGCTTGTGGCTGCACACGGAAGTTTCTAGCATGAATAATCTTATGATCCCTTTGAGCCTGGCTGGCGGACCATAGGAGGATCACATGGTATGACCCAGGGATCTCCTAGGAGAAAGCTAGTATAACCCCAGGTGCCCAAAACCAATAATCCACCCAGATGTGTATTAAAGTTGCCACCTTAGAATTGACCATTAATTAAACACTCACATCTGTCATGGATACACTCAAACCAATCCACCTGTACTAGCATATCATAACAATATAAGCATAACGTAGAAGTAACTCCCAAGGGTTTGATAATGAAACAGGTAATAGGTTCTACCTCATCAACTACTTCCCAATAGCCACATGTTAATCACATCCTAATCATGCAGTGTTTGAGGATTGTAACTAATGCATAAAAACTAGGTATGAAAGAGTATGATCAATGTGTTACTTGCCTTGCTAACGATCTGCAAAACCTATTGACTCGTAGTAGCACGCTTCGCATTCCGAGTGTTCTATCGCAAACAAACAATAGCATACATAAGCAATCAAGCAAAGGTGCACGGGGAAAACTCAAATAGGAAGATCTAACCAGAAAGTTCAACTGAAGAACTCTGGTTTGCAAAAAAATCAAATCAAACGGAGCAACGAAACACAAACTATGAAAGAAACAAGATCCGATTACTAATCTGGACTAAAGCCAAATTTTACAGTACCAAAATCCTTTTCAAGTTGGTTAAACAGAAAGAGGGCTTCGAGACAAAGGTCTAGGCACTTGTTTCATCTGATTTGGATAAACGAGCAAAAAGATATACTAGATCGAAGATTAGGGCAGAAATCGTGATCGGAAATAATCGCGGAAAAATCCTGGAAAAAGACAAACTGACGAAAATACTAACGAACGTTCGCTGCCTGCGACTAATCGACTAACAACGTTCGTTGAAACGAACGTACGGATGGACGTCCGCTAAATAAATAAACCGACGGAAAACTGAACGAACCGATCCATTAAAAAAACTAGATCTAGGGTTTTCTAAAAAAACAACGGTTTTCTCGAGAAAACCGGATGGCGGCGGCGGCTACCTCGGCGGCGGCGGTGGCTCCGGCGGCGGCGGGCGGGGTCGGCGGAGGCGGGAAGCGGCGCGGCGGTGGGCGGCAGCGCGGCGACGGGAGGCGCTGGCGGCGGCGAGCGGCGCTAGGGTTCGGGCAGGGTTGGCGGCTTCGCGGGCCTTGGGCCTCGCCTTAAAAAGACGGCTGGGCTGTGTCCTAGTCGGGCATGACCCGTTAGGTCGGTGCTCTCTCTTTTTTAAAAAAAACCTGACGCAGGAAAACAAATGAAGTAAATACTAAACGGACTCCAAAAATCCTGAAATAAATTTTCACAGTCCTCTAATAATATTCCGGACAAAGTGAACATTTATTTGGGACTCTAATGCAATTTTGAAAAACACATTTTTTTCCTAATTCAAATAAAATTTCAATAAAATCCAAATAAAATTTATCATTTGATTGTAATGTTTTTCCTCCAATATTTCACTTGTTTTTTTGGAGAAGTCATATTATCTCCTCTCATATATTTTAATATGAAATATTTTTGGAGAGAAAATTTATTAAAACCAAAATGATCCTTGCCTCAATATTTGATAAAATTCAAATATGAAGAACGTGAAATCCCCAACTCTCTCCGTGGGTCCTTGAGTTTCTTAGGATTTTCGAGGATCGCGAAACGAAATGCAAAAAAAATATGATATGCAAGAATGACCTATGTATAACATTCCAAATTGAAAATTTGGGATGTTACAAACCTACCTCCCTTAATATGAATCTCGTCCTCGAGATTCGGGTTGGCTAGAAAGTAGGTGTGGGTGGTCCTTGCGTAGATCATCCTCTCTTTCCTAGGTGACTTCCTCCTCGGTATGGTGGCTCCACTAAACTTTGCAAAACTTGATAACCTTGATGTGAGTAACTCAGCTAGCAAACTCAAGAATTTTGACAGGTTTATCCTCATATGTCAAATCACTATCCAACTAAATTGCTTCTAGGGGCACTGTATCTCTGGGAATATCGGCCATCTCTGCATGGCACTTCTTCAACGGGGAACAAACATGAAACACATCATGAACTCCTGACAGTCCTTCGGGTAACTCCAACTTGTAGGCAACCTCTCCTATGCGTTCCAAAACACGGTAGGTCCTACAAAATCTCAGGGCTAACTTTCCCTTGACTCCAAAACGTTTAACTCCTCGTAGATATGCTCTGTCTCCGATTTCATAGGCTACCTCCTTGCGTTTCGAGTCTGCAGTACTCTTCTTTCGGGACTGAGCAACCTTTAGTCTATCTCGAATCAGCTTAGCCTTCTCTTCAGACTCCTTAATCAAATCTGGTCCAAACAACTGGCGGTCTCCAACGTCATCCCACATCAACGGTGTTCGACATCTTCTTCCATACAGGGCTTCTAATGGTGCCATCTTCAAACTGGCCTGGTAGCTGTTGTTGTATGAGAACTCCGCGTAGGGTAGGTTGTCATCCCAACTAGATCCATAATCTAGCACACAAGCTCTCAACATGTCCTCCAGAATTTGATTGACTCTCTCAGTCTGTCCATCTGTCTGTAGATGAAAAGCTGTACTGAACTCTAGCCTGGTACCCAAAGTCTGGTGCAGCTGGTGCCAAAACTTTGAAGTAAACTGTGTTCCTCTATCTGATATGATGGTCCTTGGAACTCGATGCAGGCATACGATCATGGTCATATATATCTTGGCCAACTTCGCACTTGTATAGGTGGTCTTCACTGGGATAAAGTGAGCAACTTTGGTCAAATGATCCACTACTACCTAGATAGAATCATATCCTGATCGGTCCTGGGTAATCCGGTGATAAAATCCATGCCAAGTTTGTCCCACTTCCATTCGGTTATCGGCATAGGCTGCAGTAGTGCTACTGGCTTGTGATGTTCTGCCTTCACTCTCTGACATACATCACATACGACTACATACTCGGCAATATCCTTCTTCATTCCAGTCCACCAGAAACACTCCTTCAAATCCAAATACATCTTGGTTTTTCCGGGATGTATCGAGTATGGCGAGTCATGGGCTTCCTGAAGTATCAACTTCCTGATCCCTGCATTATTGGGCACATAAGCACGGTCCTCGAACCACAAGGTGTCGTGCTCATTCTCACGAAAATCTTTGGCTTTTCCTTCACTCATCTTCTCCTTTATTTCAGCAATTTCTTTGTCATACTTCTGAGCTTCTCTAATCTTTTCCAACAATGTCGATTGAACCTACAATGCTGCAATGAAACCTCTAGGAACTATCTCCAAACGTAGCTCCCTGAGATCTTCTACTAACTCCCTTGGCAGTCCTCCTGTTACTACTGTATTGGCATAACCCTTCCGACTCAAGGCGTCTGCTACGACATTGGCCTTGCCTGGATGATAGTGCAACTTCATATCATAATCCTTTATGAGCTCCAACCATCTCCTTTGCCTGAGGTTCAGCTCCTTCTGGGTAAAAATGTACTTCAAACTCTTGTGATCCGTGTACACATCACAACGGTTTCCCATAAGAAAATGCCTCCAGGTCTTGAGCGCATGCACTACGGCTTCTAACTCCAAATCATGTGTAGCATAATTTAACTCATGTGGCCGAAGTTGTCTTGAAGCATCTGAAACAACTCCTCCATCTTGCATAAGTACTCCTCCAAGTCCTAAGCGTGAGGCGTCGCAATACACATGGAAATCCTTGTGTATATCCGGAAGGATTAGCACTGGGGCTGTAGTCAAACGTTTCTTCAACTCCTAGAAACTTGCTTCACATTCCTCTGTCCAATGGAACTTGGTATCTTTCTTCAACAATGCCATCATAGGCTTCACAATCTTGGAGAAATTCTCAATAAATCTCCGGTAGTATCCCGTGAGTCCAAGAAAACTGCGGATCTCTCCAACTGAGGTGGGTGCCAACCACTCGGTGACTGACTAAACCTTGGTAGGATCCACTGCTATACCTTCTCCTGATATAACATGTCCAAGAAATCCAACTTCCTTCAACCAGAACTCACATTTGCTGGACTTGGCATATAACTGATGTTCCTTGAGCTTCTCGAGAACCAAACGCAAATGCTCCTTGTGTTCCTCTTCATTCTTCGAGTATACTAAAATATCATCAATAAACACCACGACAAACTTATCCAAGAACTCCATGAACACCCTGTTCATCATACTCATGAAATAGGCAGGGGCATTAGTCAGTCCAAATGACATAACCGTATACTCATATAACCCGTATCTTGTGGTGAATGCTGTTTTTGGTATATCCTTTTCTCGAATCTTCAGCTGGTGAAATCCTGATCGCAAATCGATCTTTGAAAACACTTTAGCTCCTTGCAGTTGGTCAAACAAATCATTGATCATCGGCAGTGGGTACTTGTTCTTGATCGTCACTTCATTCAACGCATGATAATCAACAACCATTCTCAATGATCCATCCTTCTTCTCAACCAAGAGCACTGGTGCTCCCCATGGTGATGAACTTTGTCGGATGTAACCTTTCTCCAACAACTCCTTAATCTGCTTCTTGATCTCTTCTAGATCATTTGCGGGCATCCGATACGGTCTCTTCGATATTGGTCCGGTGCCTGACATTAGCTCTATCAAAAACTCAATATCTCGATCTGGCGGCATGCCTAGTAACTCCTCTAGAAATTCATCGTGGTAATCCTTCACCATAGGAACTTCCTCCTGAACAACTCCTGAGAGAGAATTTACTTGAGTCCTCCTAGGCGCATGCCTAGATACATACTTGATCCTTTTCCCTCTAGGGTGGTGAGTAGAACTGATTTGCTAGCACAGCCAACGTTCCCTCCATACTTCGATAACCAATCCATTCCTAGTATCACATCCAATCCTTGTGACTCCAAAATTACTAGGTCTGACGGGAAAACATGGCTACCAATGGTTATGGGTATCCGATCACACCATCGGCTGGCCATATACTCTGCACCGGGTGAGCTCACTAGCAAGGGTGTCCTAAGGGCTAAGGTGGGTAACTTAAACTTGTCCACAAATCCCCTTGAAATGTATGAATGTGATGCACCAGTATCAAATAAAACAAGGGCGGTAAATGACTTAACCAAAAACTTACCGATAACTGCATCAGGCTGCTCTTCAACCTCCTCCACGTTCACGTGGTTCACTTGTCCCCTGTTGAAATGGTTGGGCTTCTTCCCAGCGCTTCCATTGCCATTTCCGTTCTTCAATTCCGGACAATCATTGGCGTAGTGCCCAGTCTTCACGCACTTGAAATAGGTAATGTGACTTTGATCCTTCTTGGCGGGTGACGCTGGGTTAGAGCAGCTCTGGTTACTGCCTGCTCCATTCCCATTTCCATTCTTGGGGCCGCTATGGTTATGCGAACTACCTCCATTGTGAGTGTGGCCTCCATGGTTATGGGTCAATCCTCCCAAGTTCAGGGTGAAACGAGGCTTCTGCTGAGCTCCAGAATTGTACTTTCCTTGTCCATACTTCCTCTTGCAGCTCTCAATCTGCTGCTGCTTCCCTTCAATCATAAGAGCCTTGTCTACCAGCTCCTGGTAGTTGTTAAATGTTACCACCATCAACTGCATGTTCATCTCATCATTAAGCCCTTCCATAAACTTCTCTTGCTTTACGGCATCTGTGGCTACATCATCAGGGGCATAACGAGATAGCTTACTAAACTCATCTACGTACTAGGACACAGTACGATTTCCCTGGCGCAAGTGGCAAAACTCACGCTTCTTCATGGTCATAGCTCTAGCTGAGACATGGGATGGAGTCGGTGTCGTCAATGATGATGTAGTCTTCAGAACGAATTTCCTTGGGTTCGTCGTCTTCTCCTCCTGGCGCGGGGTCTCCCATGAAAACTCCTAACTTCCTTGTCATGTCATCATTCTTCTCCACAAGTATCATCATTTCCTCCTCATATCCATCGCGTGTAGACTTAAGCTCCTCTTCTAGCTCTGTGATCCTGGTCATCGCCTTCTTCAAATCTATCATCCTTGCACACATCTGGTTCTCCTGGCGACGAATATGATGGTTTAACTCCTGGTTGAATGCTGCAATGGACCTCTCCTTCCTAGTGCTGATCATCTCCAATTGCTCATATCAGCGCCCACATATCTGGTAGATAGTGTCCTTAAGCTCCTTGTGGTAAACATCGCCGATGTGTCCTATGGCGATGTGGGCTGCCATGCTCTTACCTAGACTCCAGGTTGGTGCGTCAAAGGAAAACTCTATGGGTTTTGTGACTGGTGTGAACGTCCTTCCTGGAATCTGAACTCGAATCAACCAACACTCCTCTTCTGGTAAAATAGCGGTGTATGTCCCGGTGAAGCTTGGTTTTCCGATGTTCACGTACCTAGTGACTTCCTTCAAATGTCGTCCAAACGGGGTGTCTTCATCCAGCTATGTAAACTTGTTCCTCGAGTATGCCATCCTAAAGGGTAGAAAATGGAGAGGAGTCAGAAATGAGTAGAGAAGAGTGTCCTATGGCTCATCTTAGTGGTCGTGTCCTACATTCAACGTGTGCTCTGATACCATCTTGTAGCGACCCGACCTCAGGCGGTCAAGTCTCTGTGTTTAGTGTGATCCATGGATTGGTAATGCTGACACAGACAATACTCGAAGGATTTATAACAGAGTAGCAATCACACACTTATTACATTGAATGTCTCAAGAGAGAATTTATTACAATAAATATGGCTTAAGGCCATCTAAATAAGATAACAGCATAAGACTTGGAAGATAAAGTGAGTCCATCAACTCCAACGGCATAGCTGAGTGCATGGAAAATAACGTATCGCATCTTACTTCTTGTCTGAAAAGTCTGCAACATGATATGTTGCAGCCCAAAAAAGGGTCAGCACATGGAATATGTTGGCAACATAACACAGTAGAGCAATGAACAGGTAAATGCTATCACTACATGCATATTTGGCTGGTGGAGGCTCTATGGTTATAATGTTTTTGCGAAAAGCCATTTTTTCCTACAACAAAGGAATATAATTTATTTAACTATCATGATGGTTGAAACATTGAGAATGGTACCCCCATATCAATCCCAATTAAAAGTAATTATCAACCCATCAAATTAATTTAGAGTGATGAGATCCATATGATAATCCAAGAACCAGATACTCAAGTTGTCCATAACCAGGGACACGGCTAATCATGATTAGTTTGTAGACTCTGCAGAGGTTTGCACACTTTTCCCCACAAGACTCGATCTCCTTCGTTGGATTTCTCGCACTACATGGTGTTTGAGAAACGGATACCCGAGACACAGTCTTTCAGAAGCATTATCTCTAACCCCGGGTAGAAAGTATGAACCTACATCCCCTACATCTCCTAGCCTACCACTGGAAGAGGTCATGCAACCTACACAACTATGCTAGAGCCCATAATAGCTTGTGCATGCACATAGAAGTTTCTAGCATGAATAATCTTATGATCCCTTTGAGCCTGGGTGGCGGACCATAGGAGGATCACACGGTATAACCCCGGGATCTCCTAGGACAACACTGGTATAACCCCAGGTGCCCAAAACCAACAATCCACCCAGATGTGTATTAAAGTTGCCACCTTAGAATTGACCATTAATTAAACACTCACATCTGTCATGGATACACTCAAACCCAATCCACGTCTACTAGCATAGCATAACAATATAAGCATAACTTAGAAGTAACTCCCAAGGGTGTGATAATGAAACAGGTAATAGGTTCTACCTCATCAACTACTTCCCAATACCCACATGTTAAGCACATCCTAATCATGCAGTGTTTGAGGATTGTAACTAATGCATAAAAACTGGGTATGAAAGAGTATGATCAATGTGTTACTTGCCTTGCTCACGATCTGCAAAACCTAGTGACTCGTAGTAGCATGCTTCACACTCCGGGTGTTCTATCACAAACAAACTGTCAGGACCCCGATCCTAAGTCACACCGATCTAGCATGTAACACATCATATCACTTTCCGGCCTCACGCACGGTATTCCCATGGGTGCCACCTTACCCGGCCCGGGACCATTTGCGCCTTTTGGCTCACATATATGATAGTGTCGCTAGCATCCATATGACAAAGAACCCGGGCCAACATGACTAGTCGTGAACCCAAAGTGGCACTAACTTACAGGGACATGCATACATGACCCAGCAACGAACGTGTCAGTCATCAACATATGAACCCAAGTCATAGCAATCTACAAGGACTTAAAGGAACAACGCATGACATTTCCCCGAAGGGACAGACACATGAACGAAGAAGGACATATGCCGGCCAACCTAAGTGTTCCGGAGCAGTAGCAGGCTACCATGGCTCAGTGGAAGCACTAGGAGACATTTCCCGGTAAGAGAGGCTACCAAGGATAAACAACTAGATTGTCGGATCCCACACATACCAAGCATTTCAAATCATACACACAATATGCTCGATATGTGCAAATACAACATGGCATCACAACATAACTCTATGATTCATAGTATTTATTCATAAGACTCCGAAGAGTCAGATATTACAAACATGGGTCTCATGACCCAGCATTCAAGTCATACAAGCAACAAGCACAAGCAGAATCTTAACTTGTCTGAGTACAGACAACTACAAATGATTAAGGCTGAGAAGCCCGACTAACTAAAAGACCCTACCGAGGGCACAAGATCATAGCTGAGGTAACAAGCTAAACGTCGAAGTCCACGTGGAACTACTAGCGATACTGAAGTCTCTCTGCAAAAACATAAATTAAGCAAACGTGAGTACAAATGTACCCAGCAAGACTTACATCAGAACTAACAACATGTGCATCATTATCAACAAAGGGGGTGGTGGAGTTTAACTGCAGCAAGCCAGCTTTGACTCGGTGGCTATCCTAAACTACGACTGCAAGTAACTCTTTTCAGGTGGCGCACACAAGTCCACATATTCACCATATCAATACACCACTATGGATCCGCTCTCGTCTCCCTACGAGAAGGCCATCCATAGCACTCACGCTTATCTTGCGCATTTTAGAGTATCCACTTTCACTTGTCTATGAACTGTACAGGCAACCTAGAAGTCCTTTACCGCGGACGCGGCTATTCGAATAAATGATGTTAACCCTGCAGGGGTGTACTTCTTCACACACTCTCTCGCCACTTATCACCATGTACATGTCGTGTATCTCGGCAACCTTCAAGCGGAAGCCAGGCGAGGGAGGCGGCCACGACCTGACTAACCACACAAGTCTCTAGTCCAAGTTTATCGCCTATTCGGGTTCCATCCGCAAGGAGATCCGACCGGGGTTTCGCTCACGGCCCCAAACGATGAGAGCAGGGTTCCCGAGGCACCAAACAGGCGTCTCGGTACACCATTCGTCGTGTCTCTACCTCATCATAGCCCACCCCTAGGGTCAGCGCTACGCACGGCCACCAACACATATCCTACAAACACCAAAAACTAGTTGCAACTCCTGGACAGAGATCAAGGCGATTAATAAGTCGAGAGGGGTCGAGTTACCGGAACCCAATGTGTGGTAGCAACTGTTCATGGATCACAAACACAGAACTCGGTTCCTGAGGACAGTTTCAATGAGACAACCCACCATGTACTCCTGCATGGCCTCTCACTGCTACCTTTACCAAATTGTGTTCACACACTTAGCTCTCAGCAGTAGGACATGTTCATAACTTTCCAATTCATCCCCGATGAATCAGAACTAACTCAACTCTAAGCAGTAGTAGGATGACAACAAGCATGAATGAGTTGGCACATCAGGGCTCAAACAACTCCTACTCATGCTAGTGGGTTTCATCTATTTACTGTGGTAATGACAGGTCATGCAGAGGAAAGGGGTTCAACTACCGCAGCATGTAATAGTTGAATCGTTGTTGTCCTAATGCAGTAAAAGAGAGCAGAAGCGAGAGAGTGGGATTGTATCGGAATGAACAAGGGTTTTTGCTTGCCTGGCACTTCTGAAGATAGTATAGTTCTTCATGGGTGTCATTGATCTCATCGTCAGAACAACATCTACTAAGAGGGGACAAACACAGACAAAAGAGAAGGAACACAATCAATGCAATGTAACAATATGATGCATGATCATGACATGGCAATATGCTGTTATTTGGGCTAATGCAGCTATCAACAAATTAAATGAAGTTGGTTTGAACCCAAGGTTCAAATTCAAACTCCATGTAAGGCATTTCAAATGCGATTTATTCAAATTTTCATATACATTGGCTGTAAGTTGTTCAAACATGCATGAGAATGCCATAAATAGATTCTCCATATTTTTCTGATAATTTTTCATATATAACTCATTGCATTTGGAGTTACGGTTTTATTTTCTATGATTTTCAAAAGTTTAGGATATTTTCTAAAATAAATAAATCATTTCTGATTTATTTAAAATACCAGAAAAACTTTACCGCGTCAGCATGGCGTCGGCACTAGGTCAGCGGTCAACTGGGACAAACCTGGCGAGTCGGGTCCACCGGTCAGTGACACGGGTGCTAATCCCGCATTGAGTCATAATTTGACCCTCCGCGGGGCCCACTGTCAGTGCCTAAAGGCGGCTAATCAGTGGGGTTAGCCCCTAATGGCCGTGCCACGTCGGCATGGTTACGTCGGCGATGACCGGACGTGGCGGCGATCGCCGGTCGACCATTTCTAGACACGGCTTGTCATGCGGGTGGGTTCGCTGAAACGCCCACAGTGCGGCGCGTCGAGTGGTGGTCATTTCAGCCACCAGCATGGGGTGTAGCGGCGGTGGCGACGGCCGGAGCGGCGGCCGTGCTACGGTGGTGCGCGAGAGTGGGCTGCAGGGAGCTAGCGAGCGAACTGAGCGGCGAGGCAGCAACTAGGCTGCTCCGAGAGCACGGCGGATAGTAGCATGGCTCAGGGAGAAGGACGCAGCAGCACGAAGTGCGGCCATGGCGGACAATGGCGTCGGTTCCTCGCGGGACAGTGGCTAGTGCATAAATTAGAGCACATGAGAATATGGGAAGGGGCAGGGGCTCACAGAGAGTGCAGGGGGCGCCGAAGCAGGCTCGGGGAAGAGCTGGAGCGGGCGGGCCGTCAGCGGTGATCTCCGGCATCCGAGGAGGGGAACGACGACAAGCCACTCATCTTGGGGCAGATCCGCTCGGTTTCTTCGGCTGGGTAGACGGGAACGATGACGAAGGAGCCACTGGACACGGTGGTGAGTCGGCGGGCGCACGGTGGCCACGGTAGTGACGAGCGGCGACGGCAAGCTCCGCTCGGGGAAGAGAGAGCTACATGGAGGGGAGAGGTCGAGGGGGAACAGGGGACTGCGTGGCAGTTCTAGGCGACGTCCAGGTAAGCAGGCAGGCTAGAGGTGGCGCGGCGCGTGCTCGCACGCTTCGGCCGCACGCGCTCGTCCTCTTGGCAGAGGAGGAATACGACAGGGGAGGCCTAGGTGGACTGGGCCAACAGTGTTGGGCCAACACCATGCAAGCCAGGTGAGTGGCCTAGGTGCTAATCTCTCTCTCTCTCTCATTTTCGTTTCTGTTTTCTATTTTTTGTAGTTTTTGGATTTAGTAAGAATACTAAATCATTTTTGTTGCTCCTGAAAATATTCACGTGGTTTGTAGATACAATACCATAGCTACTCATAAAGTTTCAGGATTATTGGACATGTATCTCTTTTATAGAAGAAATAAATCCAATTCAAATAGTTTATGATTTAAATCAAAGGCCCAAAATAACTATTTTAAAGCCTCCAAAAATATTGGATTTGAATTTTATTCTTGCCAATATTTTTCAAGGTTTAACAAGAACACTTTCTTGGGCTTCTTTGATGAGATTTTAATGTTGATTATTTCTGAACTGATTTCTGAGGGTTTCAACTAACCTGAATTCAACTTTCATGAACTTAACATGATGATGTCATGATGAGATGCAAAGAGAAGCCAAGGCTAATCCTAGGGCTGTAACACAAACAATAGCATACATAAGCAATCAAGAAAATATGCACTAGGAAAACTCAAATAAGAATATCTAACCAGAAAGTTCAACTGAAGAACTCCGGTTTGCAAAAAAAATCAAATTAAACAGAGCAATGAAACACAAACTACGAAAGAAACAAGATCCATTTACTAATATGGACTAAAGCCAAATTTTACAGTACCAAAATCCTGTTCAAGTTGGTTAAACAAAAAGAGGGCGTCGATACGAAGATCTAGGCGCTTGTTTCACCTGATTTGGATAAACGAGCGAAAAGATATACTAGATCGAAGATTAGGGCAGAAATCGCGATCGGAAATAATCGCAGAAAAACCCTGGAAAAAGACAAACTGACGAACAGGCTAACGAACCAACGTTCGTTGTCTGCGACTAACCGACGAACAACGTACGGACGGACGTCCGCTAAATAAATAAACTGACGGAAAACCGAATGAACTGATCTATTTAAAAAAACTAGATCTAGGGTTTTCTAAAAAAAACAACGGTTTTCCTAAGAAAATCAGACGGCGGCGGCGGCTACCTCGGCGTCGGCGGAATCGGCGGTGGCGGGCGGGGCTGGCGGCGGCGGGAAGCGGCGCGGCGACGGGAGGCACTGGCGGCGGCGGGCAGGGCTGGCAGCTTCGCGGGCCTCGGGCCTTGCCTTAAAAAGCCGGTCGGGCGGTGTCCTAGGCGGGCACGGCCCGTTAGGTTGGTGCTCTCTCTCTTTTTTAAAAAAATAAACCTAATGCAGAGAAACAAATAAAAATAAACACTAGACGGACTCCAAAAATCCTGAAATAAATTTCCACGGTCCTCTAATAATATTCCGGACAAAGTGAACATTTATTTGGGCCTCTAATGCAATTTTGAAAAACGCATATTTTTTCCTAATTGAAATAAAATTGCAATAAAATCCAAATAAAATTTATCATTTGGTTGTAATATTTTTCCTCCAATATTTCACTTGTTTTTTTGGAAAAGTCATATTATCTCCTCTCATATATTTTAATATGAAATATGTTCGGAGAGAAAAATTATTAAAATCCAAATGATCCTTGCCTCAATATTTGATAAAATTCAAATATGAAGAACGTGAATTCCCCAACTCTCTCAGTGGGTCCTTGAGTTGCTTGGGATTTTCGAGGATCGCGAAACGAAATGCAAAAAAATGATATGCAAGAATGACCTATGTATAACATTCCAAATTAAAAATTTGGGATGTTACAATATGCACGAGAAACGTACCACGATGAGCTCGTATAGGGCCCGGTTAGACTCCTCATTCCGGTTCCTCTCCTCCTCCAACAGCTTAGCCGTCCTCTCCTCCATCTCCCTCTCCCTCTCCGCCACCT